>NC_071108.1:10117500-10417500 GCF_024256425.1 Clarias gariepinus | reverse complement strand
CCGGGTACAGATTTTTTTTTATTTAAGAAAAAAAAATTATAATGTAAAAAGTAATTAATAGAACTGTGTGCTTAAATTGATTAGGCAATTTACTCGATATTTTGTTGATTAAATCGATTAATTGAATTCATGGGTCAGATTTGATTTTTCTACTTTTTGAATTTATGGGCATTAGTGCAATTATGCCACCCCCTGGACTGGAGTTTTGTGCAATAGATTATCAGAAAAAAAAAAATTAGTTTGTATAAGATACTAGTTCTACAGCACTTCAATCCATATAAGATACGTTAACTAGTTTTAAATGGTTTAAAACCTGTAAAAAAAGAAGTTAAAAGAAATAAATCAGACAAGAAACATTAGTGCTATCAAGTCTAAATGATTTAAAAATCATAATAATAATAAAAAATCTAATTGAATTAAATTGATAGTCTGCACATGGTTCACTGCTCTATTAACCAGTGGTTTTAACTAATGAAATTGACCTTAAATAAAAAAAAAATATATATAATAATAATAATAAATATAATAATAATAATAATAATAATAATAATCATAATCATAATCATAATCATAATTTGACTTGCTGCCTAGTCAAGAATATTGGGAACTTATGGAATATATGAATAGCATAACTGGACAATAGTAAACAGGCACTTAGTTAAATAAAGCATATTAACTTAAGTAATTACCAAAAAACCTTCCTTACTTCAGCATCATATTAAAACGGTTTACTAAGAAAGTGCCATCTACACTCCTGCTCAACACCACACCACATTCCAATGGCTTATTCAGATCCACACAGATAGCTACAGTACTGTACATGCCAACTGCAGTCACATTTATATCTGGAAGTTAATTTAATTCCTAAGCCACGCTTCTAGGCAGGTTTAAACGTTATCAAAAAAGCAAGGACGAGTACAATAGAAATATTTCAATTGTAGATTCTGTACAAATTTTTTTTTAGGAAGGAAAACAGAAAAAAATATTGATTCCCAATATACAGTACAGTATACTGTAGGACCTAACATGGTTAGGTTTGTAAATCTCCATATGAAGTATGACTTTCATAAACTGAACTTAATTATGTTGTGCTTTTCATCTCAGAGTGATTGTGGGTATTATCACCTTTTTACAGCCAGACAGTTTATCGAAAGTTAAACTTTCATTATTCATTTTAAATCTCAGGGTAAAGACTTTGTATATAGTGAAAACTGTCTGCAGAGACTATAAAATCTTAAACAAATATATACACAGACAAAATATAGTAAAAGCATGGACTGTAATAGCTCTTGACACCTTGTCTGCAATGTGAACTAGTCTGTAATATAAATTAATCCTGCTTTCAGGATTTAAAAAAATTATAGACAAACTGCTTTTAAGTTTGAGAACTTAAGCCATACAGAGAACAGTTTCCACTTCTATAATGACAAGCTCAACAAGATGCCATTTTTTACTTGATTCATGTCGATGCTGATAATAGATTTCTTGTGGTGGCAAAAAGCCTGAGCATCAACAGGTTAGCCATGATACAGTATGTCCACGATCTAGGCTATGTGACAGCGGAGGCAAGTCTCCATGTGAATACAGGATTTTTTTCTTTATCATATCATATTCATAAACTAATAAATTTACTTTAGTATTTTTTTTTTTAGTTCTGCTGTTAAATTACACTCAATGGTCAGTTTATTATAATATTAAAATGCAGATTTATGGGAAAATGACACTGAATATTAAATTTATTTAATACAGTGTTTGAAATGAAGTGAATGTTGTTCATTTAAAAGCTAAGAAAAATGCATTTGTAATCGAGAAACGTCATTTCGTTTAAATGGCTAAAAATATTATTCAGTGACAAACATAATCTGGGAAACAGATAATCCTTTAGCATCCTCTAATAAAATCTTTATGCAGAATTTAAACTAAACAATTAAGCAAACATAATTATTAATTAAAGATAAATAATAAATTTTGGGTTATGTGTATGATTTGTATGTGTCAAGAATTTTCTTAATTAGTGTACAAAATTGAATATTGGTATCATAAACCATATGTAGCATTATCATGCACTGCTATAGTTTTCTTTACACATATCACGTATCGCTCTATCATGTAATTACTAAATGCAAGTGTCCGTAATATACCTTAACGCTATCATACGTGAACAAGATCTCCAATATCTTTATAAGTTGCACCTACTAAAATTTAGCATAACTTTGTAAGTGTTCTTACCTGGTGTGTCTCCAATTGGCTTCTGTGGCTTGGGGGTCACACCGAGATTAACAGCAGACTGTGTGGTACTCAGCCTTTTCGGACGAGTGGTGGTGACCACCACGTGAGTCCTTTGTGGGCTACGTGTGGTCGTGGTAGTTGTAGTGGTTGTTGTAGTGGTGGTAGTGGCCTTTGTAGTGGCCGTGGTTTTAGGGATAATTTTCACCTCGTCGTCCGCCCCATCATCCGTCCCAGTGGGCCCCCAGTCGATAAATCCTGCCACTGTAGTGGTCCTTCCTTCCTGTGAATAACTGTCATAACTATCCCACTTCAACTGCCTACGTTGTCGCAACAAGTGCTGCACAATGTCGGCTTTACTCCCCTCCAAAAACTCCAATGATTCACCTCCCTTTGAGGCATGAAACCTGGAGGTGCAGTTCTCACAAAGATTACGTTTGTGCCTCTGTGGCCGTAGTTTAGACCCTAACCCCTCTCGTCCGTCTCCTCCACTTCCTTGGTGGTTGAGTACTGGTACAGGATGTGAGATACCACGCTGCCATGTGGCCAGAGTCCTCCAGTGTGGACCAGTGGGTACATCCCGGTTAAGAAGACGAGGGCGTAAGCGGGGCAGTGACCGAGGGAGCAGCCTAAGCCCAGTGCCCACTGGCGCACACATGGAGAGATCCATAGTGAGGTGTACAAGGGTAAAGAAGACCCACATTCTGCATCCCAGTAGTCCCAGTGGTCTCAATGCAGCCATGAAACTGAACAGAAGAAAAAAGAGGATTATGAGTCTAATTGGGGCACCTTGACAACACTTATACTACACCCTCCAGCATCATCAGCATCACCTTGAAAAGAGTAGATGAGAGACAGGGTGTTTAAGAGGCATGTATCATTCCCTAGGATCAAAATTATGCTTGTTGTAGTTGTTTTGTATTCAAAATGTGGCTTCACAGCTCCCTGACTCTCTAACCCTTATGAATTCAACTCTAATACTTAGTAATTTTGTATTTCTCTTCATCCTTAAAGGATAAAGTGAAAAATTCACAGTCAAAGACTTGAATTTCTTTAATCCTGAAATATCACTGAATTACTCCAGAAATGTCCTGTATATTTCAGCTATGGCAAAAAAAACAATGTGTGTGCATTTGTGTACATGGTTTGGAGGAACAATGAAAAGAGAGCTAAAGCATCACACAGTGACACTAACATGCATTTATAATGATAAAAGGATTACAAGCAGCATTCAGTTTTTGATTCCACAAGCCACATAGATTGTCAAAGAAAATTTGCCAGTCCTAAAGAGAAATAACACGTAGACAAGGATTTAAAGTACCAAACATGTATCAGATTGCAATATTAAGGGTGTATAGCCACATAGTATTTGTACAGTTTTTTTTTTTTAAATCAGATGAACAAGTCTATTTAAAATATAATTCAGAGTTCCATTTTAAGAAATCATATGCCAGTCAGTATTATGTTCTTTCCTGAGCTCGATGAATTTGACAGACAAAGTGCTAAGTGGACATTCACGGACGCAGTCAGTGTTTTGGATTTAACAAACAAATACAGGGGTTGGACAATAAAGTGTGAAGGCTTAATTAGCGGGGTAAAAGCACAGTTTTGCTTAAAAAATTGCAATGCATACAACATTATGGGTGACAGAGTTTAAAAGAGGACAAATTGTTGTTGTGCGTTTCGCTGGTGCATCTGTGACAGCAAGACTTTGTGATGTATCAAGTACCACGGTATCCAGGGTAATGTCAGCATACCACCAAGAAGGGCGAACCACATCCAACAGGAGTAACTGTGGATGCAAGATGGATGACCACGTCATAACCTAGTCTGTATCAAAAAACAAAAACCACTGCTGCCCAACTCACTGCAGTATTAAATGTGCACCTCAACTCTTCTGTTTCCACCAAAACTGTTTATTGGGTCAATGTACATGGCCGGGCTGCTATAGCCAAACCTTTGGTCACAAATGCCAATGCCAAATGTCGGTTTCAATGGTGCCAGAAGGGAAAATCTTTGGCTGTGGACAATGTGGAACATGTATTTTTCTCTGATGAGTCCACCTTCTTTGTCTTTTCCACACCTGGGAGAATTACGGTGTGGAAAAGCCCTAAAGAAGCGTACCACCCAGACTGTTGCATGCCCAGAGTAAAGCATGGGGGTGGATCAGTGATGGTTTGAGCTGCAATATCATGGCATATATTGACTGGTGACAAAGTGGATTGATTAACAAAAAAGTGTAGTTAAACATCTTCCATGGCCTGCACAGGCACCAGATCCAAATATTGAGCCACTTTGGGGTGTTTTGGAGGAGAGTCAGGAAACGTTTTCCTCCACCAATATCATGTGGTGACCTGGACACTATTTTGCAAGAAGAATGGCTCAAAATCACTGTTGATATTGTTATAACAGCTAAAATAAATTTATGTGTGTTGCAATGTACTGTATTTGCACCTTGGCTTTCCTTCAGGCTTAACAAATCAAAACATAATACAGTATATGACATTACATTACTTTCAAACATCACCAGAGTGAAAAGGCACATCAAGCATGCTTTTGTCTCAAAACTGCAAGTGTATGCATGTCTCTAAACTGTATATATAATAATTTATATAATTTATATATAGGTTACACCCATGTCCACCTGCCGGTGTTTTTTTCCTTATTTATTTTATCATTTTGAACATTGTACATTGAATACTGAATTATGAAAGAACATGTATGGAATTATGTACCGAGCATATGTTTTATATTTTCTTGCCCAAAGTGGTTACATTTAGTTTTGATAACAGCTTGGTATACATTTAATTTAAGTAATTCCTGGCCTTCTTAACATGCTTTTGACCATCAGATGTTTTGTGTAGAGTATGAGTGGGACAATAACCCAATTAGTGCTACAACCCACATGGAAAGAACCTATATGAGGATATATGCGCATATATGAAACCTATATGCAGTATATATGCACATATATCCTCACCTATATGAGGATATATGCGCATATATGAAACCTATATGCAGTATATATGCGCATATATCCTCACCTATATGAGGATATATGCACATATATCTTCACCTATATGCAGTATATATGCACATATATCCTCACCTATATGAGGATATATGCGCATATATCTTCACCTATATGCAGTATATATGCACATATATCCTCACCTATATGAGGATATATGCGCATATATCTTCACCTATATGCAGTATATATGCACATATATCCTGACCTATATGAGGATATATGCGCATTTAATAAAGGCCTATATGCAGTATATATGCGCATTTATCCTCACCTATATGGGGATATATGCGCATATATGAAGCCTATATGCAGTATATATGCATATATATGATAATATATATGCTGCATATAGGCAAAATTGAGGTGCATATATGTGCATATACAGGCCATATAGGTCTCCTGTATCGCTTCTTTATATCCACATATAAGCCCTATATGTACATACAAGATATGTCTCCTATATAGCTCATGGCAGGATCTGGTCATTTTAGCTCATATCTCACTTTGGCAACTGTCATACATGATGTGCTCATATTTTCTATTATCAAGGCAATAACTAAGAACTAACTAAATAAAAAACACATTTTAGAATTTCTGTCGCATTATCTGCTAATGACCCGAGGCAGGACACGCCCACACGCCAATCACACGGAAATCAGTCCGGCTAATTTACATACTAGGCCACGCCCCCGGACAAGGAAACTCTTCAGAATGTTCTGGAAAGTGGGAGGAGTTTACATTTACCTCAGAAGAAGACTGTGTGGCCCTGACGACGAACGGGGAGCATTTTGAATGAGAATCCAGAGAATCCAGGAGGTCAAACTGGGTAAGTTATTAAGTCTTATATAACTCTTATTCTGATTATATTAAACTAATATTAGTAAATATTTTCCTCACTTCAGCTAGCTCTTGTCAGCTTGTGTGACACATTGGCTTTTAATGCCATTTACATAGTTTAGGTAAATCATGCTAACATGCTGCCTTTCTGTAAGTAGCACAAACATGATATTTCCCGGTGGCTAAGCTAATGCCTTATGGAGTTTACAGATGTTTATAAACGTTTTAATAAATAATCATTTATTATTATTATACTGTCTTATTATTTTTGTCTTTTCTAGATGCTACATTGAAGAAGTGGCCGGCAGCCACCCGAGGGCAGACAGGCACATCTATCAATTCAAAGCTCACGAAGCTGAGAAGGTCCTTAAAATATATATATGTTTTCTTCCTGTTGAGTTTTTTTGTCTTATTTTTGTTCTTTTACTATTTGATTGTTCTTAAAAAAATAAAAAGAAATAAATTTCTACATTTTGGGCTTTTATTTATGTTGTCTAACAGCTATAGATTTTAATAATTTTACTAATATCTAGGTAAAAATATAGGTGCATATATATGCACATAGGTACATATATGCACGTATATATGTACATATATATGTACATATAATATAGGAAAATGGCCAATTTTGTATATGTCACATATATGTCTATAGGTACATATATGCACGCATATATGCACGCACGCGTATATGTACGCATATGTACATATAATATAGGAAAACGGCCAATTTTATATATGTCACATATATGTCTATAGGTACATATATGCACGCATATATGCACGCACGCGTATATGTACGCATATATGTACATATATGTACATATAATATAGGAAAACGGCCAATTTTATATATGTCACATATATTAAAAACCTATATCAAACCTATATTAAAACATATATGTTTTATATAGGTTTTTTCCATGTGGGAACATACTGTACAGATCCATATTATGGCAAGAAACACTAAGTTAAGAGAAAAGAAAGTGCCTCATTACTTTAGAGAAATGTAGGTCATTCTGTCCAAAAAAATTTGACAATCTTAAATGTATCCCCAAGTGCAGTCGCCTAAATGATGAAACTGGCTCTTATGAGGACCGTCAAAGGAAAGCAAGACCAAGAACTACCTCTGCTGCAGAGGATAAGTTTATAAGACTGACCAGGTTCAGGTTAGTTTTCCAACATCATATTTTCCAACATTAACTGTTTAGAGTGAGTTTGGCCTTCATGGTCGGCAAATAAATTATTACTTCGGAAGAGCAACATGCAGAAGAGACTTGCTTAAATATTAGATCAGTGAAAAACAGCACAGCTACAACAAATATAATTATTTAGTGTAAAACTGGATTTATATAATACCTACAAAAAAAAATCTGTTTTGCAATATATTATTTATAATATATAAAAAATATATAGTGTTAGTCATAAATAGTGCTATGCAATAAAACTCTTTCTGCAGTAAAACTTTGTTCAGTAGTTGCAATCAGAGTACAAGGTACTGGCACACTTTAACTTCAGACGAATCCCAGAATATCATAACCCAGTTTTTTTAATAGTTAAAAAAAGTTAATAGTTTTTTTTTCAATAGCAGATCATGTTTTATATTCATATTCTCTATCCATCCTAAAAATATGCCCTGTGCATGTCTGTAGACTGTTTCGAGTTAAGGAGTCTTTCAGAAAAGAAAAGATAAATAAATTACATATGGCATGGTGTCCTTCAGTTGCTGTCATCATTTTCAGGTCTGGGCCTTTAATATACCTCTACAGCAAAATTGGAGGTTTGGCACCATGGCTCAAAAATAATTTATTTCACAAGCACTCACAATATCCACTTACAAATCCTGCCAGTGAAGGAAGCCAGAGTCACTCTAAATGTAGGGGAATTTTACTGATCAGTGGTGTTACTACTTCATCAAGATCTGTCGATTGTCCCAGTTCAACAGATAGTTAAAGGCTTAAGGGATTAGCAACCACACAGTCATTTTAGGGCATTTTCACATAATGCACGATTGATTTGCATCGTACCTAGAAATGACTGCGCGCCCTCCTCATATCCTTGTTTTTTTGCCTCTGTTCTCGGGTACACTTGCATATTTACGTTCTTTGGCACAACAGACGGCACTATGAAACCTACTTGGTTTGTAAGCTGCTATTAAACACAAGAGAAGAAGAGAACAAGGGAGTTAAATTTCATGCTATAACTAATAATATTCATATTTTAGAAAATATGACAAGATCAATACTCTTGTGTGCCTTCCCACTTCATCAGCTATGGCTGCATAGGTCAAAGGCTGAGATTGGCGTGTGCTACGCGGACATGGAGATTGTGGAAGTGACCAAGGCACTGATGGCATTGTGTCTAAACAATTTTTTTTTTTTTCCGTGCTTATGTACGATTGGCTTCCATATCTGGAATGCTTTAATGTGCCTCTTCAAGCATACTGTTGGGCACGGTTCCTGAGCCTGGATTGATAGTGTTCTCACTGATCAAAATGAAGCAGACTTTAGGGCCAAGTGTTCTCAAAAATGATCCCTAATGTGAAAAAGTCCTTATTCTCACACACAAAATTGGGTGGGGGTAATTGGCAGGATTGCTCCTAGGGTGCTGTGCAACATTTTTGGGACCTAATATGTCTTAGGGTATAATGACATCTCTGGTCATCATTGGGATCTAGGTTGTCTGTTGATTATCAGTTTCACCAGTGTTTCTTTTGTGGTTCATTATTCTCTATTGTATGCATTCTACTTTTTTTTGCTTTAATGTTTCAGTGATGTTGTGTTAACTTTTTTGACAACATTGATCACCAACACTATACCAGCAAACTGTTAACAGGATCCTGGGCACCCAAGACTTGCACATGACCATAATGATCAAAGGGCAGCCCACAAAATCCTATTCCACAAAAAAATTCATTGCATCATAAAGCACCGGAAAAAGTCTATGCTGGCCATTATAAAAAGGCACCAGAACATCCAGTGCACCACAGCCCTTCACAAATGGAGCCTAGAATACGGTACAAAGAGCCCAAATCTGATTGAGCACCCATAGGATCCACCGGCCAAACAGGATTTTTTGTTAAACTCGGTCCAATCCACGGAGGCTTCACACCGCAACCAACATTACCTAAAGCATCTGCTGCTAATACCCTAGTGCAGACACCACAGCACACCTCCTGTCCCCTAGAGCCACCCCCAAGGAACCAAAGGTGCCTTGGTGACACAGGGGGAACCCAAAAACCTATGAGGTTTTAATGTCAATGATTTTAATGTATGGCTGATTGGTGTATGTTTAATAAAGATATATTCTCACTCACATTCCACTTATCATTTCATGACACATCATTTTATAATTTTAAACATCTGAAAAAAAAAAATCATGTCATTAGTGCAATTCTTGGAATTTAAATAGTTAAGTGTTCCGAAGTCATCAGTCATTACAGTGACCTATCTTCTTGATTTATACCTGTGAGGGGGGAAAAAAAATGAAGAATTATGGTGTTTTGTGGATGGTTAAATGTTTGGAATGTTTCAAGAGGTTCTATATAAAAACATTTTCTTAAAGTAACCCATGTGGCATAGGACTCCATATGAGAATAAACCAAAGAATCTTAGTGTCCTTGTTTATGATGTCCTTGTTTGTGATGTTTAATTCTTCTAGATATTTAAAGGGATCTATCTGAAAGCTTTTCTTAGAGTGAGCCATCTGCTATTCAACTCCTTAGAGGAATTCATTTTAAAGCAGGAGCTCTATAAAAGCTCAATAGTTCTTATTCCTCTGTTGGATGCTACTTCAACAATACATGAATAATGTTCTATGATCTCACCCCCTGCTAAAGCTTCTCAGAAGTTGGCCCTCTGGAGCTTTCACCCTTGTGATCATGAGGTTCTGCCAAATGTGCCCCAGTGCCCCTTCACTCAACAGATGCATTTGATGTTCTAGCCATCTGCCACACCAAGATGAAGCTCACTCAATCAAGAACTTCAGCCAACGCTCCAGCCTCTCAGAGGTAAACCCCCTGCAGTTTCAACCTTATGATTATCAGGGGCTGCCAAAGGTTTTGTTGCCCTTTTGTCTGACAGACACTGTTCATGCTTCAGCCATCAGCACAATCAAAGGACCTGCTAGCTTTGGCACACCATTCATGAAGTCACAACAAGAAACAACTGAGTCAATTCTTCTTTCATACAGTACAGTATATGTAAAAATTGTTGAATTTTGCATACTTATTACATCCTACCTATGCACCAAATCGTTGGTAAGGTAATTACTATATAAATATGTAATGCCTATGCATAAACTACAGCTTGACGGAAGTTGTCATGTTTTAGGTTCAATTAATAAAAGTATTTAATTTCATGATCCCAATTTTATGAACTTATTTTAATTTGTCTGTGATGAATAATGCATTCATCCATCCAACTAAAACTGCACTCTCTAGAGCTAGTTTCAAAAACAAGAAGTGTCAAGGCAAATAATGTCCCCTTTAACTGAACAGTATAAATCTTTGCTCGTCATATCTATCTAATTAAAATGACTTATTTAAATTGCATTTCCCCAAATGTCATTAAATTGTTCTAGAATTGACCAGAAATGCCATTTCATGAGTCAAACAATGAGTTTATTAGCCACAAACAAGGGGGAAATGAATTAGTAAAACAGCTCACATTTAGCTTGTTTTCAGGGTTGTAGGCAAGAACTTGTCATAATACATAAATTTAAAAAAATACTTTGAAATTCAATGTCCTGCAAGGTTTAAAGTCAAAAATTGCCTCTCACATCAACATTTACAACAGCAGAAAGTGTTAAGGAGAAATGAGCAGCGCATGATCGTGTGTTTCACATTTCTATACTGTTGCGTAGTGACAGATTTGTCTGAGAATAATTAACATTAAATCCTTTTAACAGTTGACATGGAAACCTTTAAAGCAGGGATGCTAAGGCCCTAACATGCCAGGCATTGAATGTAGCTTTTAATCTCCCAGATGCATATATGGTATGCAGGGGAGTAGGGAGTATTGATGCAAGCACTGTGAGAATGACTTATAAACCAGGCAGCCTACCAATATAAAGGCATACGGAAGTTCTTTTATAGGGTGCAGTTACAATTTTGAAAAATATAACTGTAACAGAAATATTAAATTAATTCACATACTGGCATAAATCCTGTGAATGGAAAGGCGGTTGGGAATATTAAATAGGAGCTATATCTTTTTATTTGTCTTCTTATGGGAGCAACATCTTCCTAATACATACATTTTCTATTTTAAAACTGTATATGTGTTACTTTAGTATTTCTTGACAAAGAAGCTTTATTTTTTTAGCAAATAGGCATTATTATTATTATTATTATTATTATTATTATTAAGCAATCAGCATATTTATACATTATTATTATTATTATTATTATTATTAACTCAATGATGTAAACTAGAAGATTGTCCCAGTCTGAGATATTGGGCTATTAATTAAAAAATTTTTTATGAAGCCGCACAGGTGGCTTAGGCTCTAAATTGACGATTTGGTGATCCGAGGATTCGGGTTTGCGCTCTGCTGCTGGTCGGTGGTACTGTAGGTTGCCACACTCAATACAGGCATAAAACCTGTGCCAAGTTGTGTGCAGATCGGATGGTTTGCTGTGATGACACTTTGACCCTTTGACGGAAGCAGCTGGAAAAACGTTTTTTTATGCATGCTAACTGAGCATTAGACTAATACTCATTTTGCATTTAAAACTGCCTCAGTTATTTATGGCATGGATTACACAATATATTTTTTTTATATAGTAAAAACCTTCTTTTAAGTGTAATTCGTTGACTGAGAAGGCCACTGAACTCATAGTCATGTTCATGAAACCGGTTTGAAATGACTTCTGCTTTATGTCATCATACAATATCGTGCTTAAAAACGCCAATAAAAGAGGGAAAAAATGTGGCCATGAAGGGGATTTAAATTGTCCACACTCAAATAGGCATTGTTGATTTATTGAAGTGATGATTCATTGGTGTTAATTGACAAAATGTGTGCCAGCAAAACATTGTCCACATCATTACGCTACCTCCACCAGCCTAGACTGTTGAAATGAAGCAGGTTACATCAATAAATGTATGATGTAGGCACCAAATTCTGACCCCACCAGATGAGTGCTTCAGGAAAATTGAGATTCATCAGACCAGGCAACATTCTTTCAGTTTTCAACTGTCTAAAAATGGAAACCGACCTGGTCTTCTGCTGTCGTAGCCAATCCCACTCAAGGTTGGACATGTTGTGCATTCTGAGATGCTTTGATGTTTTGATTTACTGTAGACTTCCAGTCAATGCAATCCATTCTGGCCATTCTCAGTTGACTCTCTTATCAACAAGGTGTTCCCTTCTGCAGAACTGTTACTCAGTTGATGTTTTTTTTTTTTTTTTTCATTTATTACAACATTATGAATAAATAATAGGGACTGTTGTGTAAAGATACAACTCAGAATAGCCTGCCTTGCACCAACAATAATGCCACAGGCAAAATCATTGAGAACATACAGTATTTTTTCCTCATTCTGATATTTGATCTAAACATTACCCAAAACTGATATCACATACAGTATTAATATGATGTGGGCATTGCAATGCTGCCACATGATTAAGATACCTGCATAAATTTGTAGATGTATAGTGCTTCTAAAAAGTGCTCAGTGAGTGTATGTATGTATGTATGTATGTATGTATGTATGTATGTATGTATGTATGTATGTATCTATCTATCTATCTATCTATCCATCTATCTATCTATCCATGTCACTATTCAACCATTTACTCATAAAAAAAAGAGTGTGTGTGAGATTTAAGGTAAGTGCAGTGGGCCATGACTCAGAGTCAACTGCTTGTCTGAGAGCTCGCACATCATTATGCGGGGAATATAATTCCCTTTAAGTTTAATCTTTAAGGAATGCCTCACTCTCCATGTTCCTGCCAGTTCCCATATTAAACCTGTGTCAATTTATCCTAAAGTGGGTAATTATTGTCCAGTTGTGTTCACTACTTTACATAAATCATGTTTGCCATGGAGATATTCTATGTCAATATTTAATTTTTAGAAGCAGTCTGTCATCTGCTTGTTATTAATAAAATGAGCCAAGCTGAGAAGGATGCAACCACATACAAACTGTTACCTAAGACTGTAATTTCTAATTTAAGGTATGTTTTCTAAAAAAAAAAAAAAAACAGAATAGGATATATGTCAGAGCTGTCAAATCCAAATCTAGTCTATATCTAATTTTCTTTTTTTTAAACTTCTGGACTTTGGACCTTTTGTTATTTGTACTGATCCACATGTCGACTAATCTAGCATGTTAAAAAATGCGAGCTAATAGGTATTTTTCTTCTTCCATCCTAAGAACCTCTGTGGTCCACCATGGAGGCCAATTGGAACTATCGCATTCATTCCAATTTTTACAACAGTGGTGAAACCTCTGGTCAACAATCACAGATGCATTTACACACTACAAGCACTTTGAAAATGCCAGTTAGCCTAACCTGCATGTTTTTGACTGTGTGATGAAAACGGAGTACCCTGAAAAAGCCCACCAAGCACAGGGAGAACATGCAAAGGATGGAATCCCAGACCCTGGAGGTGCAAGGTGACAGTGTTAACCAATAAGACCACCATGCCGCCACTAATGCATATTACTGTACATTTTATTATTATTTTGAATGCAGTAGAAATGTCTAAACAAATAAATAATATCGGCAATACAAAAAATATATGAATAAAGGATGCTTCTGTGTAGAGCACAGATTTCTATTTCATAATCATGACACGACCTTCTTTTAGTACTGCTACAACTCTGTGTCATATAAAAATCAACCTCAATCATTTACATGGCACTAATTGTACTATCAGAAGTGAGAGCTAAATCCTAATCATAGCCAGAAACAGTGCAACTGAATTAAAGACGTTTATTCCTAAACTGTTGTGCAGAAGTTCTGTAACTGGTGGTGGGATTGGGGATTGGGGTGTGGTCACTGACCTCCCTAAATTAACGACTAATGCTGTTAGATTAGTTCGAACATGTACGTCAAATCTCTATGTTACAACCATAAAGCAAAAACTTACAGCTAAACACACTATTGTTGGCCATTAGTGTGAAAACTGACCAAGGGAAAAAAAAACTAGAATATGATTAAAAGGAACTGATAGTAAAAAGTAAGTTTCAGTACATTCAGAGCACATTTACTTAAACAACGTTTAACATATATTATTTTTGCATAATTAGTTTTGAATTGAAGTAAGTTTTACCTTTCAATGAAGAAATCTATTGATTTCCCCCTTATGAAGCTGCTTAATATAAAACCAAGAAGAAGAGCCTAATGCAAGAATCAGCCAAAATGTGAGGATTAATGCATCAGGGCATTATGTTTTACTACAGATGACCCCTGCCATAGAATACCCACAAAAGAAATAACATTACTTTAAAATTAAAGCATTATCTCGTGAACTGCATTATAACCTCAGAGACAATTCTATTATGCTCGGTTCTTTTTACTGCTCGCATTTTTCTCCATCCTGCTGCTACTGGGATATTGCTCCTGGTGGGTCACTGCTCCAGGGACAGCTTTTCTGCTTACATTACTTACGTGCATGCTTAAAGAATATTGCATGCACTATATTTTGTACAACCCTGATATGTATTTGTACTTTATGTAGCCCTTGGATCGTGCATATTTGTAAATGGTTCCAAATTGACATTTTTCCCAAGGTATAATTAAGGAATATCAATAAAAACTCACTTAATGTGACTTGAAAATTGATTTTATACTTCACCTGAAACAAATAAAGACTGCGTCTTCCTGTGAAAGGTCTAGCCAAAACCTGAACCTGATCTGTTGCTGATCTTATATTGATTTAACACTGAAACCTTATTACAAGGGCTTAACTCAATCAATTAGATAATTAATTATAGATTGGTAGAAATAAATATTGGCTTAATAAACATTTTTTATATACAGTTATAACAATTATTTATGCTAATTTGACGGTCAATTCGGACTGATTATATGAGAAGTGTTCAAGTCAAACAGGGACTTTTGGTTGTACAGAATGACAAAACACAAAAAGGTGTTTAAATGGTGGTAAAGACTACCTTTTTTTCTGTGTAATCACCTGCTACAATAATGCACCTATCCCTGGATTTCACAAGTGCTTAGATACCATCAAGGTAAAATGTTCGGAGTACGCCAGAGCCATGATCGAACGGCAAAACTTCCGGTCGAGGTTTTTTAATGTGCAACAGAAAAAAAATGTTTGGTCTATGAATGATTATGTTTACCACTTTCATGAACTTTCATTGCATGTCCCAGTTTGACTTAAACATCCCTCGTATTTAAATAAGCATTTCAAGGAATCGTAAAAATGGGGCTCCACAGTTGTTCTACAGAATATGATATATGGGAATAAAGGAAAAGATTAACTAAATTAATAAATAGCCTTGACTGCACAATAAATATATAAATACAGGATAGTAGATAATGGCTGATTTTTAATGATGGAAAAATTTATATGACCAAGCACCAAGGATTATAAATTCACATTAATTTATGCACGTTGTCCTTGTTATAATCAATAATTGCTTTCAGTTCCAAGTTTTTTTTTAAACAGTTGTGTAATGACAGGCACCATAACACATCTGCAGAATACAGTACATTAAACCAGTCGATCAGCGCAGAAATTATTTGTATTTGTATTGTTATGATTGCGCAGAAGTATAGGTGAGACCATGTGAGTCACTGTGTCCAGTGGGAGACTGGAATTCTGGAATTATTGCAATGACCTGCAGGTTTCATATCACCGAACCTGTAAATCATAAAAAAACAACAAACTTGACACATGTATTATGACAGCCTCCAGGAAAGATCTCTGACAGCAACACTGATAAGACATGAGCGCATGCTGTGATGATACATACAGCACACATGCCTTCACGTACACTGACAGAGAAACACACACACTTGCGCATTTCAAGATTATAGGGTATGGATTTAAAGTACTAAAGCACTAAAATAGTATGATGATTTATTTACCTATCTATGCATACATAGTATTATTTTTTTAAAGACATTTATTTTACATTTAATCCAGAACTCAATAATCATAAAAAGATCAGCTTTGTTGAGTCTATATTGTACAAAATAAGGATTGTGGCATATCAATTTAACTGCATAAAATAACTGAATATACTTCTGTCATTATGTTAAAAATGATAAAAATGAGAATGTCATTCAAATATTAGTGTTTACTTTTGTCCTGGTACTTTTGGCCACCACTGTAGGGTTTATAGCAATGGTTGTGATAACAATGTTATTGTCTGTATTTATATTCATTTACTGGAATCTGTTTTCAGATTTAAATAAGATTTAGCATTTGCTAAAAATAAGGGAGGAAAAAATCATGTAGGAATGCCAGAACATAGCCTGTGACTTCTTACTAATAATGAATAAAACGAACACCAGACATTCAATGTAATGATTGTAGCCTCAGTTTCAAGCACATGAAGGGAAAATCTACCTATCTTTTTGAATCGAATTCAATTGCATCACTAGCATGTTCATAACCTTCTTCATCTTAAATCTAATGACAATGTAGGTTATCCCTGTTAAACACACAAGCTTCTGGCTTGTCTCACTGTGAGTAGGGTTGGTTCTCAGCCCTGGGGAAAACCATCAGAGAGATACGTCAGCCATTTTACAGTAATTACATCAATAAATCCCAGTAGGAGCAGAACAGAAAGGCACACTTGTGTGCATATACAGTATATATGTAAAAGAATGTGTGTGAGTGCGTGCGCGTGTGTGTGTGTGTGTGTGATTCTGTGGATAACCTACATGCACGTGAAAGCCTGTCTGTGATGTGGTGTAAAAAATAGACAAAGTTTTCGCATATTCTGGGTTACGCTGTCATCATCCCAAAGCCTGTGCTCAAACTGGATAAGGGAAACAGGCTGCTGACATGTAGAGCCATTAAAATGGGATACTTTAAACATATGGCCAAACACTTGAAATGATATTAATGGTTAAATAGATTTGCTTTTTAAATGAAAAAATAAGTTTGATGCATACATACAGTACATGCAATTCTTAATCCATCAGGTTTAATATGATGTTGTTTCCACAAGGGTTAGGGGTGTGTTTATGGGAAATTTTAAAACTAATTTTGGACAGGAAGACCTGGTTCGCAGTCTCCGCTCTAACTCATCCCAAAGGTGTTCTATTGAGTTGAAGTCAGGACTTTGTGCAGGCCAGTCACGCTCTTCCACACCAAACTTGCTCATCTATGTCTTCATGGACCTTGTTTTGTGCACTGGTGGGACAGTCATGTTGGAACAGGAAAGGGCCTTCCCCAAACTGTTCGCACCAATTTGGGAGCATAAAAACATCCAAAATGTCTTGTTGTGCTGAAGCAGTAAGAGCTCTTTCCAATGGAACTAAGGGGCTGAGCCAACTCCTGAAAAACAACCCCATACCAGTTCCAACATGACTGCGCACCACTGAACTACAACTTAAATGCCCTGCACAGAGTCCTGACCTCAACCCAACACAACACCTTTGGGATAATTTCTAAATTAGAAACTGCGAGGCAGGGCCTGGCTTCTCGTCCAACATCAGAGGTCAGTGACCTCACAAATGTGCTCCTGGAAGAATAGTCAAAAATTCCCATAAACACACTGCTAAACCTTGTGGAAAGCCTTCTCAGAAGAGATGAAGCTGTTATAGCTGCAAAGGGTGGGGCAACATCATGTTAAACGCTATGGATTAGGAATTAGATGTTACTCAAGTTCATACGTACAGTATGTCAACGAAGGCAAGCGAATACTTTTAGCAATATAGGGTATTTGCAAACCTGCTGTTATGAGGTCGCCATACGAATTCAAAAGAAGTAGTTGTTGCATTTTCTTTCATTTCATGCAAATAAAGTCATTAGGGAAGACACAGATAAAAATATGTATCAACTAAGATCTGCTAATATTATTAGTGAGAGAGCAAGATGTGATAACTGCACAAACAATAACACTTGGGGTTATTAAACATATTAGTCTTAGCCTGGTAAATAAGGAGCAGTTCCTGCCATTAATATCCTAATGAATATGATAATTGTACAGTAGAGATAAACTGTTAGAAAGGAATATAGGAGAGGATCAATCACACGTCCTGGCTTCTGAAGATGGAATTACTATACCAACTTACCTAAGTCACTGGATGTCTTTAAATGACGTCTGGAATCCTACAGTACCTACTCACTAAGCACTCAACTTCTACTCTTCTGTGTGTACAAACTTGTCAAGGGTTCTTTGAAGGGAAGGTCCACAATAAAACACAATAAAATATTTATAGTTGAAATATATGTTATGTGTTAAGCAATTCTAGTGCTAATTTGTTAGTTAGTGCTGAATTCACGTTATTTCCTTGAGAAAGCACATACATACAGTACACACGCAATGGCTCCCCTACAGTATGTCTGCAAAAAAAAATTGGTAAATTCAGTTAGAACTTCTACAACTTAAAGATAAAGTATTGTCTCCCTTGATGTGGTGCTGCTGTGCATTTATTAAGGATGTTTTTTTTAAAAGCCTGGTATACAAAAACCTAATAACAGCACTGACCTGTTAATGGCATGACAATGCTTCTTAGTGATTGGTCTTAGCTTGGTCAAGGCATTGGACTACTGATTGGAATTTCACAGGTTCAGTCCAAATTGCCACCGTTGAGCCCTTGATTAAGGTTCTTCACACTTAATTGCTCAAATGTATAATGAGATAAATGTAGGGATAATGACCATGATTGTAAATGTAAATGGGAAAGACTGGATGGCGTTCTGACTGAGTTGCCACTGGGATGTTACTGTGTTGTTGCTACGTCAAAACCTCTTCAAGACCACATTCAGTTCATATTATACCCTTCTGCTGCTTATCAAAGGTGAGGGCAGGTTCAGAGAATTTAGTGTAAATACTGGTTCCAATTCTTCACGACATCAGTTCGCAATGAAAAGCACAGCGTGTGTCGTGGTATTTATACCAGCCTGCCAGCCGCAATGACAATGTTGTAAGTGCGTGATAAGCGCCTGGTAAGAGAGTGGCTGATATAGTAATCTCATCACACGTGGTGAACTCATGATTATGTGCGTGATGGTCAATTAGTAAAAACGTGATAGCCTGACAGGGACGTGGCTTTGAAGCATTATGAACCTTATAAATTCACATTTTTCCATTTTGATCATGTTCCCATTGCGTTTTTTGATATTTTTAGAACTCTGCGGGAACCTCATGGTCTCCATCGGCGTGTGACGGGGCCCTCACTGTTTCATCGATTAAACGCAGGGATATTGCTAACACAGTTACAGTTGAGTTAAATAACGGATGCACTGTACGATTGCTTCTGCTGTTAGAGCCAGAAAACAAAAGACACCTCACTCACCATCATTTTTGGTTATATTAATGTCATGTGTAATGTCATATTATTGAGAAATACAGTTGAGAAGTAGTGAAGACAGTAACCACCAATCTCAAATTGCCAGACTGCACTACAGCTGCTGTATATGACGAAGATGAGCTGAGTTACTTCGGAGATTCGGCTGAGCCAGTTAGCGATTTATGAGATGATAAGCATGATAGCCCTGATGGTGGTATTACCATAAAAGCTGAAGCGTGGTTAGACTGGAGTCTACAGATGAGGAGGTGAAAGAGCTGGATGAAATCAAAGATTAAAGTGCTGCTGCATCAGCTTCTTATGTCGTAAGGAATCTATTTTAAATCAGCACTGCAAAAAAAAAAAAAATCCCTTTTTTTGTTGTTTTTTTCTTAAAACTAAGTTTACTTTTACTTACTTATATTTAACCACATAAATTGAGCCTCTATCTCTCACTCTAAGTTTGACTTGCCTCTTAGATTGACATGTGTTTACATAGTATATATATATATATATATATATATATATACACATGTGTAGCCTGCACTTGCATCCGACCCCATGCAGTTATATGTGACAGGTGCCAAATAAAATGATATTAGAAATCGGAAATGCAAAATAATATGAAGTTTTTCAGACGAATGGAATGCAGAATCCATCTACAGTATATAAGACTGTACACGAGACAGGATGGAACACCAGTCTATAACACAGTAACGCACACCTTCACATGGTCACATAACACATCATCGGTGAAAGTAAGTAGTAGCCATAATTATACCTGCCCCACCCACCCTATTTATTAGTGTTTTTGCAACAAAAAAATCCAAATTTAAATCATTCCTTTATTCATTCATCTTCAGTAGCACTTATTCTGTACAGGGGGTCACAGGGGGCCTGGAGCCTATCCCAGGACACACAGGGCTCAAGGTGGGGTACATCCTGGAGGGGGTGACAATCCATCACAAAACATACACTAATTACAAGCAATTTGGAACAATTTCAATCATAACTTGCTTTTTACACCTATCTGTATGTCTGATTTGTCATTCATTTTTTTTTCTTCCTTATAACACACATGCAGATGTCTACACCTAATAACAGATATGTAAAATAACCTGGATGACTAAAGACCTTTACAGACAATTCCTTTTTTATTTTGTGGAGAATATTTAAACAGTGGTGCTTCAGTATATAAGCATGAATAGAAAATATAAGCACTGTAAAAAAAAAAAACCCTGTCAGAATTGGAATGAATCTAACCTCTATCATCTCCAATCAGCAGCTGGACTGTGATCACAATTAAATCGGATTATTCCAGGAATAATGACGAATAATACGGACTCACTGACCTCTTTAACAGAAACACCTGTACCCCTGTTCTTTCATGCAATTATTCAATCAGCCACTCATACTGTACGTCAGCAGCAGAATGCAGGGGGGGAAACATACAGGTTAAGGTTAAAAGCTTCACTTAATGTTCATATCAAACGGCAGAATGGGAGAGGGGAAATGTGAGCGCAGTGAATTCGATCATGGCATGATTGAGGTACCAGGCAGCTTAAAGAAAGGTTACAGTTATTCAAATAACCACTTCATCATTTTTGTGAGCAGGAAAGCATCTCAGAGCATGTGAAACACCAGACCTTGAGCACACATTTGTTTAATGTCAAACAAAATCAAGAATCTGAGACTACAGTGGACAGAGGTTGGAGTTCAGAAAACATCTCCAGAGTTAGATCTCTTAGAAAGTTGACTTTTATTATTATTGGTGATTTGTCACTTTATGGTCAATTTGAGTTATTATTTCTCTGGACAGACAGTTTTATTTTTTTAATCTGGTATGAGTGACTATTTGCACCAGGAAGACATCTGTTAATTTTCTACTGTTCAAGTATTAAGATGTAGATAAACCCTAATACTGTATATGAGATCTGCTGTACTCTAATACTGTAAAAATATACTGTATATTTCACGTGTTGTTTCCCTGAGAGCACAACACACACACACACACACACACACACACACACGCACACACACACACACATGCACACACACATGCACACACACACACAAAAAAAAAAACACACACACATGCACACACACACACCACCACACACACAAACACACATGCACACACACACACACACACACACATACACACAGACATTCAATTAAACAATGTTATGCTGAGTAATGGCTGCTCGCATATTTAAGGTGTATGCTGGTAAACAGGCTGGGAATACTGGGAATACTGGGAACTGGGAACACATGATGATCTCTCTCTCTCTCTCTTTCTCTCTCATTTTTCTTGCTCCCTTAATTCCACATCCACCTTTCTCCTCCTTCAGAGGTTAGTCAGTGATCACATGCCGTCCTTGCAGCATCTAGATCATACACTTCGGATGCAGTAGCAAAAAAAGTAAAAGGAAAGATGTCATCAGTTTTCTTTTCTTTTTTTTTCTTTTCCTTTTCTGACAGCACGATTGCTTCGTCAAATGGCAACTGTAGCAGCTGTTCATCTGAAACAGAGGACGCACTGATGGCTTCCAGCATGCCTGTCTTGGCATCTCGTTTGCTCTCCTTCTCTTTTTCTCCCCTCGGATTTTAAGTAGACATATTGCCGTGTTAGGCATCAAAGTTTGTTTTCACACACACACACACACATACAGACGCGTCCCACACTGTGTAAGTCTCAGCACAGCATTCTTCTTTAGGATTACGAGCTCTCTAAACTACTAGAAAAAAGAAACCAGTTTCCCTTACGCCCGTGCCCATCATGTCACCCTGTAATAAAAAAAACATATGCGTCCCCGTACAAGATGGGATTTGTTTATTGAATCTAGCACAAGTTATAATTTATTGATTGGCACTTAAGATGGCACAGATTAGGTATTAATTATACAGGTTCCATATGCAAAGTGACATCCAGATGATGCAGAGCAGCTTTTTGATTAAATTATAATGTGCAATGTTTCTACCAGAGCTGAAACTCCAAAATAAAAATGTCAGATATGAAAATTGCAAATATCTGTATCATTATCTATATTCCAGTTTAAGCTCCAAGTGTTGTAGATATCCTTTTACAACACATTATGCATTATGTCTTCGGCTGCATCCTCGATACACAAGCTCTAAAGGACTTTTTTCGGCTAACAGACAACATTCGACACTCCAACACAGACCTATTGCTTAAAACAGTTCACCTTCCGTGTGTTATTAAAGTAGATATGATTGTGATGGACAAAGGCCTAGTCCCTTACATAAAATTAAGTTATAAAAATGAATCAGGAAACATGGTCTTTCTCTCTCTCTCTTTCTCTCTCTCTCTCATACACACTTAGTACAGCTTAGAGGCATCAACTGTAATCTGTTCAAATAAATATCATACCTACAGGCACTTAGCGCGGGCGTGAGAGCAGCGCAGATAGATAACAAGGGTGGGAGGGAGGAAAAGATACCCATGCCAAGCCAGCTTAACCAACCCACATTTGAAAGAGAAAGAGGAAGAGGAGGCATAAAGAAAAAAAAAAAAGGGACGGATCTAGTTTACGAAGCATGCCATGGGAATCACCATGGCAACTGTGCACGGCTCTTCTTTCTATATAATTTATAATCACTACGTCTTTCTATGACTAAAAAATAAATAAATGAGAAGGCCAGCTTGTGTGATGTAATACAAATGTAAAATACTCACACAAGGACTTATTATCATTATTATTATTATTGTTATTATTATTATTATTATTATTATTGTTTCTAATGATAATAATAATGATAATCCAGAATAGAATGTGATCACCAAGGTGAAGAAGAAAAGCAGAAGCAGAAGATTGTGTGTTTGAAGGGCTAGCTGACCTGAAATAATCAGGATTTGTGAGCCTGGAGTCAGCGCTGCTCAAGCATCTGAACTAAATGGCGCAGAGCTGCTGAGAGATCAACACATTAGGAGAAGAGCTTTAGAGCGCCGGCTCCATTTTCCATCCGACTGCTCAGCATCACATTAAAGACACGAGCATGGATTAAAGCACCAAATCTCCCATCGCATGGCCTACACTACAGAGTGCATGTGTGTGTGTGTGTGTGTGTGTGTGTGTGAGGGAGAGAGAGAAAGAGAGAGAGACAGAGAGAAAGAAAGAGAGACAGCAACCACATTATTAATGAAGTAAAACGAAAGGGAGAGAGAAAGATAAGGAGGGAAGGAAAAAAATATGGAGCATGATGAAGGAGAATAAAGAAGAATAATGCCAAGGAAACGTTATGCAAGGAGGAACGGAAGGTGGGAGGTGAGTGTAGGAGGATGTTTTATTGTGATCTTTGGCTGTATGAAAAGGATAAAAAAAATAAACATTAGGAATGTGCCAATAATCAATTATATGATAAACAGGAATATTGGTATGCATACGACATAACATGACCAGTTCATATTAAGATAAAAGTTATGAAATCTTACAACCATAATGACACTCAGTCACATAAATGTCCCACAAACAAATGTCATGTAATTAAAAGAATTATCATATTTTATTAACTTAATTATACTCTCTTTCCTTCTCTCTTATTCTCAATAAGGCTTATCCTGCACAGACTCGCAGGAAGCCTGGAGGGGGTACAGACGAGGTACAGTACAGTCTGGACTGGGTGCCATTTTGACACACTGCACAAGCACTCACACATTCACTCACACATCCCAATTAGCCTCTTCAGCCTCTTTAGCCCAATTAGTCCAAATCTTTAAACTATCTAGGAGAACAGATCACTAGAAGGAAACACAAACTCCACACAGACCCGAAGTCCGGACTCGAACCCTAGACCCTTGGTAAGTGCAAGGCTATCAAATTCTAATTCTAATTTTATTTGTCACATACACAGTTATACACAGTACGATATGCAGTGAAATGCTTTTATATCCGCCAGTGACCTTAAAAAAGAGAATTAAAGCCTATAGATAAAAAATAAATATGAATAAAAGAAATGCGATAAAAAAATTACATTTAACTAGGATGAAAATTGAAATAAAAATAGAAATATACTGGACAACAGAACATTTACAATGTGCTAAACAGTGCTACAGTGCTAAACACTACTCCATCATGTTATTATTATGTTATTTTTCAAATGATGCGTAGCAGCAAATTTATAGTTACATTTAATATTTCTGTATGAAACATGTTATAACTTGGGTTACTCATAAACTTCTCTTTTCCCTTTATCATTATCTTCCCTCGTCTGCTTATTATGCAAAATGTCAGTTTGTCATGTTATTCATAAACTACTGAGCTTTTCATTCTGTGAAAGCTGCTGACTGCTACAAAGTGCTGACACCCAAGACTCCTTCCACAATTAATGTGTTAATGAACTTTCTGCTGTATCATTGGCTAGATTCTTTCCTTTTGTCATCATTGTTAAAAACGTTTTTCCATCATGGGTATTATTAGTGTAAGAATAAAGAGGGCAGTGATAAAATGCAATGGTATTCTAAGTATGTATGTTTTTAGGTGTTCAAAAAATATTCAAATAGTTTTTCATTTTTGTATTAAAACTGGATATACATTGGCAATTCCGAAAAACAGTACATAAACAGCTGACTACTATTTCAAACAATAAATAATCATTTTTTAGTATGTAACATTTTTCAACTCCTTCAATCAATGTCCTGTGAATGAGTAACATACCCCAGGAGATATCCTGCCCTGTGCACCGCACGTGGTCTGTGTGGGATATGGAGCACCAGGTCAATAAATGAAAAAAAACTATTTCTTTTATTCATACGGAAATACTGTATGCAGCTAAGTGTTTAGGTCCAGCAAGTAGAGAAAACTAACGGAAAACTATTAGTGAAATTAATTTCAGGTTCCAATGTATAATGGTCTCATATTCCACACAATTTGTTGGCCACGAAAAAGACTGAGAAAATAAAAGTGTGCTTGTTTGAGCCGTAGCAGCTGAACCACTTTAATCTAAATAATGTATTCGTATTCCGGTATACATCTTAAGTAGAGCATCTTCTATACACCTCCATGTGAATGAGCCAGTTGCTATAGAAATCATAGGATGTGTAAATGAGGGAATAAACCTGTTATTTGTCTTGCAGCCAGAAATACTGCCAGAGCTGTTGTTTTAGAAATTAATTAACACCTTATTACCACTCAGTGGCGAGAATTTAACAGCGCTGTGAGATCATTTAAGTTTGTTTCTGGATATACAAAATGTACTGTATCGTCATCATCATATTTATTAGTGCAAGAAGTGTTCAGTCAAACCGGGACTTTTGACTGTGCAAAATAATATAACACAGGTATTAGAGTAAAAACTCCCTTTATTTCTCTATATAATCCCATAATGCACTTTTTCTGGTGTTTCACTAGTGCTTGAATACCATCAGGGTAGAAAGAGCTCTCTGTTCTTTGGACTGCCTGTTACATGTCTGTAACGCTGGCCTCCCAGGAACTCCATTAATCCTGTAAAAATGGCTTGGAGCAATGTAAGGACTATATGGAAGATGTTGGAATACCTCCCAGCCAAGTTTCTAAAATTTGCAATGGGTGTTCATGACTGTACAGTTCTCACAAACAGATGCGTCTCTTCTGCATGTTGGTGACAAGTTATCCGTCGATTTTCAAGGATTAGGCGTTCTACTTGCTGAATGTTCACACGAACATCTGCAGTCGGCTCAAACCAACTCCGCTGGGATTGTCATGAACAGTCATCCGGCCTTATTAAAAACTTTCGCACCATTTAAATATCTTACTGTGACTAAGACTCTCATTACCGTACTGTTTTTAAAGTCTACTGTAAATTTCAATCTGTTTTATACCTTTATTCATGTGAAATTTTATCACAAGTCCCGGTTTAACTCGAACATATACATTAATTGCAATCAAAAGTGTATTAGCAGTTTTACATACTGCTATGCCTAGATTATTAAAATGAACAGAAAGACATTACATTACATTCAAGCCAATCTTCTATAAACAATTAAAAAATATTTTCCATATTTAGAATTTATACAATATCTCATTTAGCTCACAATAAACCGATCCATTGCGTCAATACATTTCTTTTTTTATTTTAGTTTTATCCAAGCTATATCTCTTATACTAAGGCCGATATTTAATATTTAATATTTAGCAGGTATGGATTATGGTATGAAATTAAACTGAAAAGCGTGGTGAGGAATAAACTCTGCATGGCTAACATTTCACATGGTTGTCATTTATTTTGCATTCACCAGACTCAACTCAGGGCACAACTGACTGCATTTAGCCCTAGAGCCTGTCCTGACTTTTAGACAGCATTTTGGATTCATTTTCTTTCCAGCTGACACACAAACACTCACACACCAATTCTCTGCAGCTGCTGCCTGGCACTGTTCATGTTTGGTCACTGGGATATGGGCAACTTTCCTGAAGCAATACCAACTCATTGCCAATGAACGGCTGAGAACAAAATGCAGAGAATAGTCCAATCTGTTGTGGATTCTGGCTTGGCTATTCAGGGAGTAAGAAATTCTGTTTCCATTTAATAAAAAAAAATGACTCAAGAGACTGTAACACTGTCTACAATGCTATTAATTAAATAACCGTAGATGATGTGCATTTTATGGGGCCATATTTCTCTAGAGAAATCCCATCAATAGTAATTGCATGACATTAATACTGTTTGTGAGCTTCACCTTCACAGAACTGTGGATTGAACTTGACACTCTGAATGGACAAATAGGCCGTATGGATTTATTTCATCTTCTGATCCATCTGGATGGAAGCGCAATGGAAGTTTCAGGATAGAAGCAACCCAATTCGTTT
This sequence comes from Clarias gariepinus, assembly GCF_024256425.1. NCBI lineage: Eukaryota > Metazoa > Chordata > Actinopteri > Siluriformes > Clariidae > Clarias > Clarias gariepinus. The sequence continues at coordinate 10,390,155 of NC_071108.1, read as the reverse complement.
TTACAAGTCAGATTTTTTTTTTCATATGAATACAAGTGATGAGCTGTCAGCTAGTCACTCAGAGGAATCCATCAGTATTTTTAGAACTTCATTGTAACCTCAGTGGTTATGGTACTATAAATGTATCCTTTGCTTGTCGGTCCTTTCTACAGTACACTTAATTCATTGCAACTGTTCCTGGGCAAGCAATTAAGCATTCTAAACTATCTTAAGCTACTAGTAAGAAAAAAGACTGCATCATGTGTTTATATCATTGCTTAAAATTTAGGTATAATCTTCTAAATTAACAGCTAAGCTGTTGTGCGTTATCAACACAGACTTAAATAGCAGCTGGAGAGACTAAGCTATTTTTCCCGATAAGTATTACATTGGCAGTGCTGGATGCAAAGATCTGATTAAAGACTCTAGAAAACTGAAAGAAAATGACAAGAAGGTGGATGTATATTTATGCATATTTAAAGCCATTTATTATAAAGCATAAAGACTGGTCCTGTATGAGCTTTGTTGTTTAGTGGATGTTTTGTTACCAAAATAACCATCAGAACTTGTTTGATTTTTCACTAATCTTGCATTTTTTGTTTGTTTGTTTGTTTTTATTAGTTAATTGGTCTAACTTTTTTTTTCACGGGTAATCTAGAGATAATGTTTTAATTGGATGATAAATCCCTGAATTGACTTTATAGTAAAGAATAATTATAACTTTAATTTTTAATATTATGATTTTTAAACTTTTTATTTAAAACAATTCTCACAAAAATAATTGTTTTACAAATAAAAGTCCATGAAGTAACATAGTTATATAGAAAAAAAATTATTTGCTCATAGTCATATTAAAAAACAACACAAAATAAAATTTGACATTTCACCAAAAAAATCTTTTAATAATATTAACTGCATTCCCCTCAGAAAGGGTCATGCATTTATCACTAATTTTAACAGGAAATATAAAGTTTATGTATAGTAGTAGGCAGCCATTTCAAACTTTATTTTTATGTCGCTTCATTCTTAAAGTCCCTTAAACTGTTTGCAACCTGCCAATATGCTGGAAAGTAGCACTGCCAGACTAGCCCTTAGCATCTGCTTTGGAGAATCTTCCATTGAGTTCTTGTCTGAAACCAAACTGATAAGAGTGGAGCGACTCCCAGACACTGACACCCAACAACACTCAGACTAAACTCACTCTAATACACACTTAGGCTGCCGTCTTGTCGTTTTGAGGTCAGAGAGAAACGCAGTGTTTTCTTTTGTGATGCTTGTGGTGTGTGTGTTAGTGTGTGTGTGTGTGTGTGTGTGGTGAGCCATTTCACTTCAACACAGCGCAGAGCACCATTTTATTAAGTGTTTCTTTAAAGAATCACACATCAGACGATCACGCTTAGATTTTTTGGGACAAAGTCTCATATTCCACCATACACCAGCAAAACTGTGGACAAAATTAACCTCTGTGATGCATCGATCTGCTCTTTAGAAGTTGACGCTTTCACATAAACAAAGTAATCGATTACTGTAGACTGACACATGGTTGCAGTCCTAAAATACACATAGTGTGCGTGATAAAATACATTTACATTTAGGCATTTGGCAGACGCTCTTATCCAGAGCGACATACATTTTTATTTCATTACACATCTGAGCAGATGAGGGTTAAGGGCCTTGCTCAAGGGCCCACCAGTGGCAACTTGGTGGTTGTGGGGTTTGAACCTGGGATCTTCCGAACCGTAGTCCAATGCTATCCTAAAGAGATCTACTTAGGAATTAAGTCAAAAGTATCTGATACATGCTGTATAGTATTTGTGGCATTTGCATTTATTATTGTGGATTTCAATCTACAGGGTGACCCAACAATCTCCCTACATATAGGAACTTACCACTTATTTAAAGCAAAATGTATCTCTCCCACTCATGATGAACCTATGTTAACACATCTGGTGCTATGTTAATTGTAAACGTGACAGCTCTCCAATCCCGCCATGAGAAAAAAAGAATCCTCTTTTTTTTTATTTAGAAGAAAGGGATTGTGCAGATTTAGTTTTTTTTTTTTTTTTTTTAACAAAAATATATAAATTATTTAAAATATAAAAAAAGAATGAAAAAAATGAAAGACATTTTGCTGAAAAGTCCCTATGGGTGTTTAATACAGGTGTCTGGGACACTCTCTCCAGCCTGCACATTTTGCTTTAAATTTATACAAAAAAACCTCCTTTTTTCATGCTTTATTGCTCGCTTTCTAAAACGGATCTGCAACATGGCTGCAGTGTCAAGTAAAATGTGTTATTTTCCCGGCTGGAAATTTCTCCTGTGCACGAGGAGGTGTTTAATATGTTTAATACATTTTTCTCTATATCTCAAGAGCTGCAAATGTGCCTTTTCCTAAATTCAAATATTACCTTTTTCACAAAACATTATTAGCCTGTGATAGCCGACACACTAAGGCATTGCCCCTTATGAACGCAGGCTCCTGCTACAAGAGCTATTGTTTGAATTTGTTGATGCCACCAGATTCACCCCTGGCTGCTCTGAGTTAGAATTTACAATTATGGCTTTATTGGAATTACAAAAGATCATGTGTGCTTAAGCTCTTATCCAAAGCGACAAAGCAAACAGCACTTGGGAAAAGAATATGGTATTCACAGAGTCGGTGTGCTATACAGAGCCACCATGATCACTCTCATTCAGTCACTCGCTCATTGTCTATAACACTTTATCGTGTTGCGGGGGGGCTCTAGCCAATCTCAGGAGACTTAGGATACGAAGCGGGTTACACCCTGGACAGGGTCCAATCCATCGCAGAGCACACACACATACACACTACGGAATATGTGGGATTAGCCCAATCGGCATGTCTTTGGACTGTGGGAGGAAACCCACCAAGCACGTGAAGAACATGCAAACTCCATGAACACAGAGACAGAAATCGAACCTGGCTGAGAATCGAACCCGGACCCTGGAGGTGCAAGGCGACAGTGCTAACCATTAAGCCACCATTTAACCACCAGGATCACTTTAAACCTCAATTTTAGCCCAAGGATCTTAGATTAAATCCCAAAAGTGTTCGACAGAACATAGTTTAGCATCTTTCTCTGATCAAGCTTAGCTGGTAATTCAGCTGATTTAAACTGGGAACTTGGTGATGAGCTGAATTAGGTTTAAGAAAAGCAAAGGAAACACATACAGCCATGTCTGAGCTTTGAGGAAAATCCTGTACTTAGCAAAGTATCTTTGTTCAGCTAGGGCTTGCTTTAATGGAAGAACAGTGGCTTGTCCATGTATAACCTGAACTTTTTTATCCAGTATATTCTAACATTACAGTAAAGCATGGTACTAGTAGCATCATGGTAACATTTACCCTTGGCCTCTAAGTTGCATCTCTGACTAATACCTTCATGACCTGGTCACTCTGTGTGGACAGCTACTGTAGCTAGTGTGGAGGCAGAGTCATTATATAAGTTTGTTGAGAACTTGTTTTGGTAGCTTCTACATCATAATGATTCTGCCTTTCAAAAACAGGTTTATTTATATTGACATCAAGCAACACTTCAGCATTATGAAAGATGTTATTCCAGTCTGGCTATATGTCCCTTTTTTTTTTCAATATTTCATGTTTAATTGCTGTTAAACTTTTTGGCATGCCACTGTTTTGTCAGTGTTTCCACATCTCTGTATCAACTAGGAATGTCAGAGAAAACCCGTTCTAGGGGGTATTGGTCTCACTTCCCTCTGATATGTCTGATATCTAAAAAGCAGTCCACTGTTTATTTTTTTTTACTTTAAAAGAAAAAAAACTCGGCAAATAATTTAAAGGACAGACAGCAAAGGTGTTTTTTTCGTTGTTGTTTTTTTGGTGATACCTTTTGTAATTACTAAAATCAGGTTCTACTACAACACTGTGAATCTATTTCTGATTTTGTCAGAAGATGTTAATTAATTTTCCAAAACAGTAATATAGTTCGTAATACATTTCTGGTTTTATATATATCGTAACTCAATATACAAATGCCCCGTCTTATGAAGCTTTTTTTCGACATACAAGTAACCGAACCGAGCCGAGCGGACCACCAGATAAGTTGCACGTATGTCCGAGAACCATTTACAACGTTTTGCAACAATGAAAATACATATTTTTTGTGGGACTTTTGCATTTTGTGCAAGATTTAGTGAAGACATAGCAGCATGGGTCCCAAGAATGTTGGGAAGAAGGATGGTAGCAAGAAGAAAAGGAAGCCACTTTCAGTTTCATTTTAAAAGAATTGGGGCCTAGGGAACTGTAATGTCTTTTCTAAAGTTTTTCTAAATGTTTTGATTGTTTATATGCAAAAATATAATTACAGTGTTGGAAATTGGTAATAGTGGTAATATTATTGGTGTGGCTGGAACAGATTGTCTGCATTTACATTATTTTCAATTGTAAAATGCAGTTTACAATACGACTTTTTACCTCTAGAACTTACCTCTGGAACGGAATAAATTTGTATGCCTATGTACCACTGTACCTTCCATAATAAAGGCTCATTCATAGGGATTTGTATGATGAATGGTCCACATACTTATCAATATATCATTTTATTTATTTTTTTAAGTAAGTATAAAAATACTTTTTGTAAGGAGTTTTTTCAATTCATTCATGGAAGAAATTTTTGCATGTGTGTTTGTGTGTTTATTTTAAGACAGAAAGAAAAAAATAGAAATGACTGCTAACAGGACTAATAACAGGAGCTGACCTATCTAGTAGACGTTTCACACAATTAAACTTTACTATTAAAAAAAAGGAAAAGTACACTGTTCATTATGCATAAAAACCTTGTTGGGATATGTATCTAAGAAAACAACCAATAATGCAATAATGTAAAGCAGATCTCCATGACCATGCTAAAATCTATTTTTCTATAACAGCAAATGCAGAAGTATTTTATTCCTTTATTAGCATAACCATGATGATATAACTGTTTAGACTGTTTTAATATCATCCCTGTAGCCTGGAATAATCTTATTATAGATAGTCTTTATTGAACTCATTCAGATATTCACCACTGACTGTGTTTGTTCTCGTTGTCTCTGTAAAAACCTTTAAAGACATTGAACCATATAGGAATAGTGAAACTCTGTGTTCCTATTTGTGTTACTGTCATACAGTATGTAATTATCCTCTTAAATAATATTACTCATACATAGCTAAGTTGTAATTAGTGATCAGCTAACTTGAAGCTAGCTTTTCCTGTCAACTGTCATCCACGCTTTATTGCAATGACTCATTGGCTCGTCATTACAGGACATGAAGTAGCAGGCAGCTATTTACCAGATGGCCCACTCGCTATTTATGCAACATCCCTAAAGCATCATACACTTTATTAAACCTGTCTAAGATGCCATAGTACTCTTATTTCTTACAAAAAGTATGTGAAGAAAAATGCGATGTTCTTCACGAAGGCTGAAAGAAATAATTAACATTACTAATTTAGCATTTACAACTTTTGAATAGACCTCCAACTGACTTTGAGTTAATGACTCACAAATGGCCCCGTTATACGTGTTTATCTACATGGAAATACAATAGGCTTTTACGATAAGTATTTAGCCTGGAGTTGGTTGTAGTTCACTTATTCTTTGTAACTTTTAACACCGTTAACAACTGGAATGCCTAAATTGAGTTAGCTTAAAAAAAGTAAACAGTTCATTCTGTGTGCCTGCTCATATACATTTGCAAAATAAAGCACAAAAACATTAAGATCATTAAAGGTTATTGCAGCTGAGAGAGATATAATGTACAGAACCAGTTAAAAGTTTGGAAACAAGGTTTGATTTATTTTTCTAGAACAATACTGGAAGTTTTAAAACTATTAAACAACACATACAGAATTAGGCAATTAAGTAACAACAACAAGTTATTTTAAAACATAAAGGTCAGCTGTCCTGGAACAGTTCTTTCAAGAACAGTATTATAAGAACCTTCAGAGGAGAAGTTGATTTTGAGTTATTAACAAAACTTTCAAATGGTAGTGAACATATAGAAGGCTTAAAAAGCTTCACTATAGTGAAAGTCTATAATTTCTAATTGAAATGTCCTCATCATTTAATAAACAGTATATATTGGAAATATTTATTTTTTACTCATTTGCACATTCAATGAAATATGACTTATTTTTTTACATAGTGCAAAGTAAGACACAAGAATAGACATCTTTTTTTCGAAGAAAAGTTTAAAATCCCTCACAATGTGACAAGGCAAAGTGTGACATACTTTCATCTTTTAACCCTGTTTATAGAACAAGCAGTGACTTATTCCTTTTATACTTTATATGGTAACGAAGGTCCTAGAACCTAGCCTGGGGACACCCTGAATGATGGTGTGCCAACCCATCACAGGACACAGGTACACTAAGGTGCAGGTACACTAAGAGCAATATAGAAATACCAATCAACTTACATCACAAGTCTTTGGACTGTGTGTATGTGTGTGTGTTGGGAGAAAGACAAAACTACCCAGAGGAAAGCCACAAAGTACATGGAGAACGTGCAACCCTGGAAATGCAAGGCATCAGTGATCACTTAAGCCATTGTGCCCCCAAACAAGTTAATTTAAAAATCTTGCTTATTGGCAAAATTTGGAAATGTAATGTATACATTACAATGTACAAATACAGCTTTTGTACAAACTCTGTGGTTATAAATGAATAATGATTATTTTAAGTCAATGTACATGTACTGCACAGTTTAGTCATCATATTACCACATCCACAGTAATAACCAGGCGTTTGTCAAAGCACTGAACTTCTTCATCAGTTAAATGAATGCAGTGATGAATAATAAAATGCCAAATCCTTGTGACAGCCCTTATTTACCGAATCACTTGTGAATTAACAAATAAGCCAACACTGACAGTAAACTATCTACTTTCATACTCATGTCCATTTGGACAAATACACAAGCAGATACAGAGTACACCAGTTGCCTGCAGGCATGGGATCAGCTGTTACAATTGGTAAATAAAGAAATACTGCATCAGGACTGATGGAACATCCTTGTTCCCTCTGACTAAAATTTACTAATAAAAAGAAGCAACAGCCACAGGCACCTGAATGACCCAGTAGCAAATCCCCTCACATAACTGTCCTTAAATCCCCTAAAGTAAATACTCCTGCACTCACACTTACACTTACACAAATGCCAGAGTATAAAATATCAGTGAATGGCAAAAATTTACTTGCCTCCATCAGATCCCACTTGAAATAACAAAAAAAAAAACCCTGGTTTGTATTATATCTGGAATTAAAATGTCCATTCATCTTGGACTACAAGGAAATGTCCACAGTGTGCTTTCAAAATCAGCTAGGAAACATTTTCACTTTGTTTCCATGTGAGTGGAGAGAGTGAGGAGGATAGCAAGCCCAAGAGGACAGCAGGACAAGTTCAAGGAGCAGTGTGGTGGATAAATCTGAGGCTTTGTAGAAGCAATATTGATCGAACAAAAGCTCCAAAATAAATCAGGTATATGTAGACTCCCTTAGCCCTATCAAAGAGTTCATAGAGGAAAACTGAGGGCACCCCTCAGTCACTATGACTCATCCGCAACATCACTCGCTGATCTACTCGGGCCAATATTTCTGTGTCTTTACGTTTAAGGCTCCCATGAGACAGTGCTGCAACTCCCAGGACACGTTTTGATTTAACAGCATGGGCGCTCAGAGAACAAAAACAACGGCAGCAGATGAATGCAAGTGCAAGAATTAAAGGGAAACACCAGCCGAAATAAAAAAGAATTATCATTATTTTACCTGCTTGTTTCTTGTGTCTGGTGAATTCGATTCATGCTGGGAGTAGCCTTAAAAACACTATAATCATGTAGTATTATTATATTATTGGTTGTGTTTTTATTATTATAATAATTATTATTATTTCTTCTTCTTCTTCTTTCTTTTTTATAATCTGACACACTTGCTATGTACTGTACACAGAAATATTTAAGGTGCATTAAACAAGGGGCTGAAATTTTAATATCTATCTAAATCTATATATTTCCTATTATGTGAAATTATGACAAATTATGAATTTTTTTGTTGTTGTTTTTTTCTTTTCCTATAATATCATAGTGGATTAGAATGGTGGTGATCATGCATTAAGTGTTTGCATTTTAATACCTCCAACTATAATAGTTGGTTTGCTGAACATACAGTATATAAATCCACTATATGCAAAACATCAAATCAGCTCAACCTGCAGCCAGAGCAAATCAAAAGTATTCTAATTCTGTAAGAAAACCTGGCAAACCTCACCTTGCACCTCCAGGAATGGGTTTGATTCCTGCCTCGGGTGTATGTGCATGGAGTTTCCACGTTCTCTGTGTGCTTGATTCCCTCTGGTTATGCAACAATTTTTAACTGATAGTGTGTTATATAAATGTGTGCTACAGCTATCAACTTAACTATGCTATTCCAGCAACAGGTATTTGAAATCAGAAGAACATAACTCACACTAAATATACAGTATGAGCGAGTTGAACAGAGATTAGAAGTCTAAATTAGTTTTCTGCTAATGAGATGCTACAGCTGGTGCATTGGTCATAAATAAGCTATATATACAATTATTTAACATTTTTCAAAATAGCTTTCCTTTAAAACTTTACCAATATCCGCAAACATAAAATGAACAATAAAGCAATTCTCACTAGTGCTTATCATTTATTTCCCTCTAGACCCCATGCCAAGTCCATCAAACACAGAACAGTTAGATTGTTAAAAACCACTGATTACTTTTCTATAGCATCAGCTTGGTCAAAAGTTCCAGCAATTTAAGTGAGATGTTTATATTAATGCACTTGTTCTAATATACTGTATAATGTTTTCTACAGTAACATCTCAATCACAGGGACTTATGGTTTGGTTTGGTATGGTTATTGCTTTACATTATCTAAGGGGAATAGCTGGATTTTTTATGTGTTGCTATTTAACAAAGAAAAACATGTACTTGTAGATATGTCAAAGCTTTCTGTTAGTAAACATTTCATTTACACGTATGGTCGCCAGTGTTATTGGTTGGTAATTTTTCATCACAGGAGAGTTTTCATGTTAGAAGACTATGAACTTTTGGGGGGACTTTTTTTGGTGACAAAACAAACTCTGTATTTTTGTTATATTATCTTAAAGTTAAATAATATGAGAAACTGGTGATAGAATTTCTATTTATAGTTGATATTCGGTAATGTGCAGAAGTCTTTAGTCAAAAAGTCCTAAAGAAAGCCTGGAGAACTATTCCTTAAGACTCTAAGAAAAAATAAAAAAATACAAGACTCTAAGAAAAAATACAAGAATAGTTTGGAAATATGTAGAAACTAGGTGTGTGAACAAGAAATGGATTTACAGTATACATGCCTTTAATTAATACATTTTCTATTGCAATTCTAAGCAACTCACTGTGGTCTAAGGGGAATAAAACATGTTTTATTATATAAGTAATAACCATTGGTGCAGTTCCCTTCAAACATTATTACACCACCCACTTTGGATTATTTTACTGTAACAACAAGAACTATCATGTTTTATTCCTTACATATAGCTATTGCAGCCCAAATCAAAGGTAGAAGCATGTATCTTGCTTGTAGCTTTCTTAAATAGATAAAGGATGGCAAAAACAGCATATTTTTTTCTCTTTTGCCCTGAAGAATAGGTTGTTTAGGAGGATGCAACAAACTATCATCTTTTTCCCCCCCCAAGTATACACCTGGATTGTCTTTGTCTGCCAATTCAAAAAGCTTCATGATGTATATCAGGGGAAAGTATGAAAAAGCATGTGATAGACAGTATTAACACCGAAAGTCCTCTTTCCCACCTTGTGCCATAAAGAACTAATGTCTCTAGTTAACCATGTAACATTTTGTACTAAAAACACCTTACATAAATCGAAACAGTCGAAATTATTTAGTGGGAGAATGTAGGCAGGCAGCCTCTCTCACACTCTGCTGCTCACTTTACACGCCAGTAATAACTCTCTGATCAGAGCTTTAACAACGAGGTCCTCACCAGACCACTGTATTAAAACCCTTTCTTTCTGTTTTTTTTTTTTTTTTTTTTTTTTTTTATGAAACAATGTGCTGCATTTTTTTTGTAAAGACTGAATCAATGAGGTACAGAATTTATTTCTTTATTTATCTCTGTACACCCACTGAGAACTGGGTATTCATCTTTCTTCACATGATTAGTAATGATTACGTGGCAGTGGCAAACCTAGAGGTGAGAGATATGGCTAAAAAACAAAACAGAAAGAAAGAAAGAAAATAAATACATAAATAAATAAATAAATAAATAAATAAACTGTTTCGTTCATGTTTTCCTATGAAAGAATCGACAAAGCTTATTCCAGGCTTATGTAATGAACTGTTCATAGAACCCAAAATAATATATAAGACATAATATATTCAAATATCAATACTATATCATAAAATTGCTTGGCCATTGTTAATTATTACCATAGTCTCTTTTTAACAAAGGGGACTATTTAATAATCATTTAAATATTCAATCAATAATTGTGATGAACTTTTTTCCCTCTCTCTCTTTCTCTCTCTCTCTAAAGTATGTAGCCATATTGACAATTGCATAACTTTCATGGAATCCCCAAGACCCTGTTCTTTAATAAATCCACAAATGACAGCAAGACTTTCACCTGGCCCATAGATGAAGATGTGATATACGAATACAGAGTCATCAAGAAAAAAAAAAACACTTCCTATGTCAGAATTGTATTTGGATGTATGTAATTTTCTATGATTTGATACCAAATGCCATTGGGGTTGATGGAAAGTCACCCTAATAGTGAGACATTCTCATGCTTATAGAGGATAGCAAGGAGAGTTTACCTCTTAAATAAATAATTCATAATAGCTTTTAAAAGTTTCATAAGCTTCACGTGACTCTTGTCAAGATTTGTCTGGTTATCACTAAAATTATGTGTATGTGTGTGCATGTGTGTGTGTTTAATTGACAGTCCTTGTCTGTGAGCTGCTTGACAGGTATTCACAGCCAGAAATCATGCGTGGGCTGATCATGTTTGCACTGACAAAATACACACTTCCGCAATGTGTTCTCCTATCTGAGATGCCATAACATGAAAAGCAAACACTTCTTCATTCCTTCCAGCACACTGTTAGATACAAAACACCCATGCAACTCCAAATATGTTGCAAAATAGTCGTGGTGACAAGGAATTGATATAAGAAGACTAATCCCCCAGTGCAAATCTCTCTCTCTCTCTCTTTACATGTAGATTAGACACACCTCGTGGAGACAGCTGAGGGCTGATTAATTTGTACCTTCATTGGGTTTGACCCTTCCTCACTCAAGCATGTCTTTCCACTGGCGGCTCAAATAAAGCTTGAGCCCTATAATTAAAATGTAATTTTCATAACTCTGTCTTTTGATGAACCAAGTAGATTATATAATAATCTTAAAAAGACAGTACGGAGCACGGAGTTAATTGCATTGTGCTGTGCGTGCGTGCGTGAGCGTGCGTGCGTGTGAAGCAGGTAGCCGACCTAATTGCCAGCGCTGATGTGAAGCGCGCGCTTTGCGGTTGTGTGGCGACCCCCAGCGAGCGCGGACGTGAAAACTTGCTTCGTAATTGCGTTATATGTCCTTATAAGCCTGCCAATAGCTATCACGGCGTCAGATGGAAACACGAAGAGCTGAATCGATTAGATCGATCCGTGAAAAATAAAAAATATATCATGCACATGAAGTAGAACGATGACTTAAAATGACAAGTTGGAACAGTGCAACTGTTTGATTGCATAGTTTCCCTCCTCCTCCTCCTCCTCATCCACCTCCTCATCCTTCTTTTCCTTCTGTGCATCACTCAAAACAGCATATTGTTAAGCTTTCCAAAATGATCCAAACCGTTTGTGCACAAATTAAAGATGCATATGCATACAAATATGTGTATATTACCTGCGTTCTCTACACCACTTTATCCACATAATTCACGAGACCGATCCAGAATCAGCCCAGCTCCCATTTACGGTGGACTCCTCAAATGTCGACGCTCTCTCTTGTGACACCTTCAAGTTAGGAATCTCCGTCCAGATGACATTAAGGCTAACATCTTCAGCCAAGCAACATCAGATAGCTCCAGATTTCCAAAAGCGCACAACAAAACAAGCACGCGTTAGATGCTTTTTTTCCCTTCTTCTTCTTCTTCTTCTTTTCCCTCCACCTTAATTTCTACACCAACTGAGGATGGGCTGTTCAAAAGCTTTCTTCTTTAGCCCGAAGTTTATGAAACATGGCTATAGACTCCGGCGCTACAGAAAAGTCAGAAAGCGGTAGAAGCGTCATGCTGGATGCAGGCTGAAAACGACAAGTGCCGCGCATAATGACCGCGCACTTTATTATAAGCGCGCGCTCGTCTGTCATTAACGGGAAGCACGATATTTCAAGCGCGAGAGGAAAAAAAAGGAATAAAATGTATTTTAAAAGAGCCGTCCGCGGCGCGCGGAGTCCGAACGAGACGTCACGTCAGCTGGGGCACATAGTAGTCGATGAAGTTCAAGCGATGTTTTGCGGAGGCGGCTGGAAGGTGTGATGTGACGCGGTGGAGAGAAAAGCGACGGGCGGCGGGAAATGAGCGCCACTTCAGGCGCGCGCGCTGACGGGGAAAACACCGCGCTTAGCGTGTGCGCAATTGCGCAGTGGTAACAGCCCGCGCGCGCTGCTCTGCTCGCTTTCTCGTCTCGTTCTCTTCCCTCTCTTTGCTCTCTCTCTCACACACTCTCTCTCTCGCTTCCCCGTCCAACTAACAGCCCAGCCAGTGCTGCTTCGGCTCACACCCCCGTGACGTCATTTTAAAGTACAATATCGTCGATGTTCACTGAAACCGAAAACATAAAGAAAAACAGGCACAGCTAAATGTTTAGGGATTTGCCCCAAATTCTGCCTTATATTTCACACATTTTAATCTAAACATATGAAATATGTAAGTTGGTCTGGGAAACCTCACTCATTGTCTATACCGCTTTATCCTGGTGCCTGTAGTAGTGATGATGATGATGATGATGATGATACAATGAATTTGGGAATGCCAAAGATTACGCCTAATCTGCATGTCTTTGAACTGTGGAAGGAGTCCTGAGTACCTCAGAGTAAACCCACCAAGCATGGGAGAAACTTGCACACAGTCTCAGAGGCGGGAATTGAACTAAGACCATAATGGTGCAAGATGATAGTGCTAGTTTCTGACAGTGCTAACCACATCCCCATCGGTTTCCTCTAGGTTCCCTATTTTTCCCCACACCTCACAGTAACATGTCAGTAGGTACGCTGGTTAAGATAAATTGCTCACTGGTTGTGAATGGGTGTGTGCTTCATTGTTGGAACCATTCCTGGCATTGGGTCCTGATCAGATACAAGGTGGATCTAATCCAAAGGCCAGGAATGGTACAGCATTCCATCACTATGAGAGATAGATGCATAGATGAATGAGTGAATGAATAAAGTATAGCATTTTCTACCAAGCTTGGTTTCCGTATAAGCATATATCACTCACTCATTATCTATACTGCTCTGTCCATGTGTACAGTGTAGTGGGGGCCTGAAACGTATCCCAGAAGACCTAGGGGTACACCTGGATGGAATGCTCCTCTTTCGCAGGATGCACACACACACACACACACACACACACACACACACACACACACACACACACACACACACACACACACACACTCATTCAAACACTACAGGTAATTCGGGAATGCCAGTTAGCATAATCTGTATGTCTTTGGACTGTGGGAGGAGACCAGGGTACCTGGAAGAAACCCACCAAGCACAGAAGGAACATGCACGCTCCATTCACACAAATGCAGTGACAGGAATCAAACCCGGACCCTGAAGGTGCAAGGTGACAGTGCTAAGCCACTGTGCCATGTCTGGATAAATTCATTACAACCAAAATGTGACATCAATCATTCATGAGATACTTAGTGTCACAGCTCCCCAGTTAGATCCAGAGTTGACTGTCTGTGCAGAGTTTTTGTGCATGTTCTTTCCACATACCCATGGGTTTCCTCCAGGTTCTCTGTTTTACCCCACACCTCACCCTAACATGTCAGTACAGTAGGTGGGCTGGTTAAGATAAATTGCTCCCTGGGTATGAATGGGTGTGTGCTTCATTGTGCTTAGTGATGAAAGGGCGTATCATTCCTGGCATTGGGTTCAGATCCACCCTGAATCTGATCAGGATAAAGCACTTACTGAAGAAGAATGAATGAATGAAATATAGCATTTTCTACCATGTCTGGTTTCCCTATTTAAAAAAAAATTATAGTTCAGTTCCTTTGAAAGATGCCAACATATACCTACATTTATAATCTAATCTGCATATGGAAAAACTGCATATCAAAAAAGATGACAAGAGAAATTAGTTTCCACTTTGATTATCAAGATTATCCACAGCATTGACTGTTATCAAAAACGTCATTCATGGCATTCATCGCTGTCCCTTCATTTGATTTGTTCTAATTAAAATTGGTGGGAAAATAATGACTGCTTGATTCTCTCAATTCTGTTATTTTGACCAAATTATTACCTTACCTAAATTTTATTACCTTTTATTAGGGCATTTAAACAATTTTGAGCTTTGTCTGGTGTCATCTTGATATAGTAATGTTACTGACAACTTGTCAGCTGGTATCTGACTACAAATAGAACTGATTAGGATTATGCCTACTTTGCTCTGATAACGATTTGATCAAAGCATGACATTCATCCTACAAGTTTTTACTCCTCCATTTGTATTGGTATGCAGACAATCAAAGCAAGGGTAGAATGCAACCTAAATAAAAATATTGCTTCTTTGTTTTGGCAAAAGAAATTAATTTATTTATTTATTTTTAAGCTTGAAATTTGGTAAAAAAAAATTTGCCTGTTTTCCAAATTTCATGACAGATTTTCCTACATCACCAAATATACTAATGACCGCATCATGTCTCATATGATGCTGAAGGGTTGTAAACAGGATTTGGATGGTGCTCTGTAACTTAATACCACAAAATAAAGGGCTGCACCAAAACCAAGTAATTAAAAACAGAAGATCAATTATATCAGAAGATTATGTCCCATTTCCTCCTACTTATAGCTTTTTATTATTTATTTATACACCGATGTATGAAACAATCTATACACAGTCCTCTGTACCTCTGTTGCTCTCAGAGGATTTGTTAAATATAAAAGCTGCTCCTAATCTTTATTAACCAGAGCATTTAGACCTTAGATGGTAATAAAGAATATGTTCTGTGGATTGTTCTAGAGAGCAAGTCAGAGACAGAGGATATCAAGTATGCTTAATGAGGAAACCTTGAAACTCATGTCTAGAGAGAGAGAGAGAGATTAGAGCACCATAATACATTTAGGGCTAAGGTGGTGGGTGTAAGTAGCAGTCACAGGTTGCATGTTCTGTGTTGTTATTCTCAACTTCTAGGAACACAAAAGCCTCTAATGAAACATCTGTTTAGGGCTCCTGCTCAGCCAAGGCTAAGGGAAAACATTACAACAGCCTTCTGGTAAGTAGCACACTTATTCAAATCAACATGGACTTGAGACATGCTAACAGCATTAAATCTAACACACTTTCACAAACAGTAGCCTTAAATGGCTGGCAGGGAAAAACTGAATTTCTCAATGTGTTTGAAAGTGGAAAAATACACTTATTAATGTTAACTATTGTGCAACTCAGCAAGGATTTGAACCATCCCAATGGCTTTAGAGGATCATTTATTATTCTCATAATTGCCTAAAGGGATGCAGTTTCTTCTTTTTTAATGTTACATATAATGCAGTCATCCATACAGTTATAAGATCAGGATGTCAAACTAAAGCAACTTGGTGGAGGCCACTGGAAAAGCCAGTAACCATAACCATTAAGCGTGAAATGAGAGTCTACGGAACAGCCGGATATTTATGAGAACTTCAGTGTGCTCTGCGGGATCAATATATGTCCCCTCTGGTGGAATGCATTTATGTGAATGTGAGGAACTTTGGAAATGTTAATTGACTATTAGACACCAATAACAGGCTTCATTAGCATTCTCCAGTCCCCGTGAACCATATTATTGCCAGAGAATTTTCCATTTTAGTTAGTGAGAAATGGATCTCACTTGATGTGATGTTCATTCATTTCTTATGAAATAAGATAAAGAAACAAGGTTAAGGGTGCTTTTACATTTGGCCTGAATATTCTGTTAAAGAATGAAGTCTGGACACATATAGGAAAATATTATTATTATTCCTATTATTATTATTATTATTATTATTATTATTATTTCTATTATCATTATTATTATTATTATTATTATTGCAGGTCTGTCTTCTCACATACAATTTGTTTGCAAAAATGATTGTAAAATTAACACCCCTTGATTGTTCCTAAAATGCTTATTTAATGGAATGTATTATATATTTATGAATGTGTTTACTTACAATGGTCAATGATTAAAACTTATTTTGCATTCTTTAAATGAGCTGATTTCTAAAAGAAATCAGGCATAATATATGAGTGACTGGTAATTTACAAGGGTAATTTACAAAGGTCATTTACAGGTAATTTACAAAGAATAATTGTGTTAGTTTCATTACGTACGGAAAGTAATTATGTATTCATGGTTGGTGAATCAATAGCTGTTGTGAGTTCTGATATCTGATATCTCCTTAAAGAGACATTCTGAAGTTAAAATGTGAGTACAACACGGAAGGGAAAAAAAAAACTCTATTAATCTTCTATAATATATATAATCTATACTGTACAAGAGTGATGACATACTGTAAGAGTGAATTCTATCATTTGAAACTCTGTAAATGCTGTTGGTATCAGGGTTCAAACATCCATCAAATATCAAAATATGGAATCTAATTTAGTGTGGTAATATTAGCTCATCATTTTATGAAACTTTCTCCTTTTATTATTAGAAGGTAATTCAGTTAGGAGTTAGGAAATAGCGTAATTTTGCCTTCATCATGTAGAAACACGCTTGACCAAATTTAATACCTGTCCTTCTTGCATATTAACTTGTGCACACAATCAAATTGAATTGAATTATGGGTACGCAAGGTATAATTTTGCCTCTGCACTGGCCTGCATTTTTTATCTTTAGGAATAAATGCCCAAAAAATTAATTCATTATAGCAAAAAAGATTTCATACAAAAAAGTCATACAAAGTGTTTTCTTTTTATGCATGCAAACTTTAATTAAACCAGGGCAACAAAAAAACTCCAACAGAGTACGGTGATGAAACATTCGAATGGTGCAAACATTTGAACGTAGGGCAAACAACTGTGAATCGTGATCCCGACTGAGGTAGCCCCATAGCTCACTGCAGTTGTTCATATGGACATTCAGTGAGTGGGATGCTTGATAATTGATAAACAACAAATAACTTCTTACCAATTTGTAGGACACAATTATTCATGAACACAGCATTAACATAAACTTGACAAAAGTTCTGGTTTAAGTTAAATGGCCGTCATATAATTAGCAAATTACTTATAACACATTGCAATATTTAATGGGGTTAATTTGGAGTAAATTGTTTTCATGTGGTTCACTTTAAACTCAAAAACGAACGAAACAAATAAAATTCTCGACCAGTTGAATATCTAATATATTGGGTTCCCAACCTTGATGACGTAAACTGCCTTCTCATTTGCCATAGCATTTTTATCTTTAGTCACTCAAACGGACCTTGGAATCCCTAGTCCTTACTAACCCCACTCTTTATGGCACCCTAAATAGAGATGTTTTCCGGTGGACCAGAGATTCCTTGGATCACACCAAGGTTTGAAAGCAACGTTCAAATATGACTAGACATGTCAAGTGACCTTTGGCTGGGGGAAAAAACTCAAGCGTTAAACTGTTTTATGTGTGACAAAAATTCCATTATGTGGTAAAACAGAGGTTCTCACCTCCAATTCAGAGGACCTGCTGCCCTCCAGAGTCACAAGATTTTCCTTTCTCTCAGTGCACCTAACACACCTTAGTAAAGGCTTAGCTGATCAGCTGAATCAGGCATGTTGGCATTTAGAAAACCTTAAAATTGTGTAGGTAAGTGGGTGCTTGAGACAGGAGATGGAGTTGGTAAAATATTGCCTTACTGGTCACATGCACAAAAAAAAGAAGGATTGTGTCAACCATTAATGGATATATTAATCATATGCAAATGTACTTTAGAGCCTACTAGCCATGATAATTACTCTGAACTATAATAAATTCACTTATCAGCTTAGAACAGGGCAGTTAGGCAGTTATTATATAGTTTACACTGCAAAAAGAGACAGGGGTCATGCTTAAATCTGCCCACATTCAGCATTAGGTACTGTATAAGGAGGTATAAATATTTTAATATCGTTTCTTGTGTTTTACATCCTATGTAGCAAAGCTATATGGACATTATTGAATAATCATAAAAAGACCACACAGACAAATATACAGTGTCAAGTGGTGGTGGCAAAAGGATTCTCTCTGTAAAGTCTTTTTTTTTTTTTCTTTGCTGAAGCTGATGAGACATGACAGAAGCAGAATAAAGTGTCATCCTGGCATTCATTTTGATAACTGTCAACTACATTGAGCCCGGGAAGGGAAACTGGGGTGTATATTACAGAGCCATGAGAACAGGCATGAGGTTCTTACAAGAGAGGAAAACAACAAAGCATTTAGATAATAAGGAAGAGAGAGAGAGAGAGAGAGAGAGAGAGAGAATTAGAGAGAAAGTGAGAATGAGAGCGAGAGAACCTTGGTTTAGTTGAAGCATAAATACATTAAATATGTCTGGCACTATGTAAGACTGTTCCATATTCCAGGTTTTACCCCTCACAGTCCTGAAAGAAAATAATCTTGTACACAGATAATAAAGACTTTATACTATAAAAGCGACAATACAGTTTGTGTGTGGGCGGGTGGGTGGAGGAGTGTGGCTGTTTTTTGGACTCTCCTGCAATAGAAACTGTGAACATCAATAGCCTTCAAAACATATTTTATCAGGCTGCTGACTTCACACAATTCTTGAGCCTAGCCATGAGACAGGCAACATATCTCTTATACTTTCCTTCCTATTGCATATCAAGTGACAGGGCCACCCCTTTGTCACAGAAATTGACAGAGGTGTGACAGGGGGATCATTTATAGTTAAGCCCGAAGGTTTGCATACCTTTGCATTGAAAGAGTGAAGTAAGAAAAATAGCGCCTGTGTTTCTTCCATCTTCGAATGATGGCTCTACTGCCTTTCGTTCCTGACCACCAGGATGATTTCTTTCATAACTACTGGAATATTTCTGTTTCCTCATTTCCCTGCCAAGCCGTCATCACCTCATGACTGTGACCTCACGCGCGCAGTCTATAAATGGTCCCCACTGCATCATTCACATCCTCTTTCCTATTATCTTCTGCCAAGGAGATTAACACCAAGTATAGCATTATAATCCTTAACTTTTATTCTATGACTATTGTACAGTAGTTCTTTAAATTTGTACTGTCTGAGAGTGCACACTAAGGCACATGGCAGGTGAAGGTATTTCTACTATTTAACGTTTTGCTAATTTTGTGACAGTAGGGTGTCTTTCTGGCAAAAACATTTCCTATTGTTTATGGTAATGTGGATCAGCATGGGTGCTGTAGACACAGGAAATATAAACCTTTGTAATTCCTTTGTCTGAGTCTATGATCTTGATGTTGACTTTCTTTTTGGTAGCTTAACATCAATGCAGACTAACGTGGCCCTTAAGTACAAACAACACAACAACATTTCACAAAACATGACTTTTTCCAAAACACAACCACATTTCACAAAACAAAAATTTGTGCTTGTGTTGTGAAATATGTTGTGTTTCATAAAATATGGTTTGTGTGTGTGTGTGTGTGTGTGTGTGTGTGTGTGTGTGTGTGTGTTTTGTGAAATGTGGCTGTGTTTTGAGAAATGTTTTTGTGTTTTAGGAATTATTATTTTGTTTTGTAAAATGTGTTTTTTGTGAAATGCTTTTGTGTTTTTGGGTAATGTGGTTGTATTTTGGGAAATGCCTTTTTTTAAATGTTGTGTTTTGTGAAATGTCCTTGTCTTTTGGAAAATATCATTGTGTTTTCAAAAATATCCTTGCGTTTTGAACCTCAGGGCCACATACCACTTTGATGCCCTGGCAAAAGTTAAATTAGATTCTTGAACCAATACAGACATTTATTTATTTATTTATTTATTTATTTATTTATTTATAAGTTTGTTTGTTTATTTATTAGTTTATTTGTTCATGTAGCTATATCCTGGACAAAGTTCTAACTTCAATGTTGAGCCCTGATGTGCATTTATAAAGACACTGAAGTTGCCCCCAAAATGAATGGGCTAATGAAGCTTTGCACATTATCCCATTACGAGTACAATAGGTTTATCCTTGTAAAGCATGTGATTTAATAGTGAGTAGAAGTTGGCTCGCCAGTGCATTGGCACTTGAGACTGACCCTTGAGGAAATAATGCACTCAGCAAGAGATGTAATAGACACTGAGATTTTAAAGACAGCACTATAAAGCTGTTGAAGTCATGGCAACAGGGTGTGGCAAATCACTGGGACTGTTAATGCACATAAAGAATTCAGTGTGGATGAAGAGAGGTTTGGTAAGCTCAAGTGTCATTCCTCACATGCCACAGCCTGCTCCAGATGCTACTGATATCTTTATTTGGCACAAAGAAAAAGAATGCTAAAAAAATTGACCAGAAGCATCTCTTTTTGGTTTTATCTTCGTTATATTTGTGCAACACGGGCAAAATCCTCATTTAGTTTCAGTTGCTTAGCAAGCAATGTAGTGATGAAAAATTATTTACCCTGAGAAACTGGAAACTGTACAATTATTGGCCCCCAAATTAAAAACTTTGCTGGAACATGGGTTAATGAGGATAGGCTGAAGGCATCCAAATATGCAATAATACACATTTAAACAGGTAATATTAAGATGTGTCTGCTACTTGGGCTCTGTAAAGCCTTCATAACAGCTTTAATCTGAGGTGCTATTAACTAGTGATTTCTGAGGCTGGTAAATCTAAATAAACTTCTCATCTGCAGCAGAGGTACTGTAAGTTTTGATTTTGCTTTCTTAAGATGGTCTTCATGAGCCAGTTTCATCTTGGTGCCATGGCTGGGCACCATGGCCCTTATAAGTGGCCTCCAAGAAGTCCAGATCTAACCTTCATGTGATTTTTTCATGTGGGCTACAAAGGCATAGGTGTACATAACAAGGCCTCATAGACTGGAGGATTGGGAGCACGGTTTTATAAGGTTTTCAGCAATATCCCAAATGACTTCATTCTAAAGACATTCCATTCCATTTCCAGCCATTTGAGGAAACACGACTGGTGCCTACGTTGAAATAGTTAGTTTTATTTTATACATTATATGCATTTTAGGTTAATAATCAAGAAGACAGTAACCAAGTAAATATGAAGTTTGTTAATAAGGAAACAACCATCTCAGTTTCACAAAGCATGCAAGGTATACTGGTGGAAAATGTTAGGGTTGTTGGACGAGATATCACCTGAACATGCTTTTTTGACAATATGCTCATTTATGGAGATGTCGTCTATAGATTTTTAGCCTAATTCTGGTCATTGCTGACATGAAATTGAAAAAACATGGGGAGAAGGAGAGTTTGTTATTTTACCCAACATCCCAGTCTAGACAAGACCAAGCTGAGGATTTTAGAAACTTTTTTTTTTTTTTTTTTTGCAATTCATAAACTAGTTTCTGGGGAGAAGCGTCATTTCCATACAATACTTAAACCACCTTGCTGCACTTCTGTCTGCTGAAGCTGAAGTTTAAAATAGGAGTTAAATTTCCTTACGCTCTGAGAAAAATGTGACTGGAAGGAGATTTCTTCTCTCTTCAACCTTCATTTAAAATTCTATTCATCTTGTCTGCTTGTCATTTCTATCACCAGGTCTTGAAGGAACATGAATATATGCAGGTGAGCAAATATGTCATAAGGCTGAGATAGAAAGGGCCCTTGGTCTTGAAGCATCTCTCCCGATCTTTGGTTTAGTCATACTGCTGCTTTTATAGGCGTTTTTCAGTTAAAGAACTTAAGAAACACAAGCCTAAGTATGCCCTGCAAGGTCTTGCAAGACACATACTGTAAACACCACAAATACTTGAGTGTGACTTGTTATAAACTTGTAATGTGAGAGTGGGATGAGGTAATATTTTGTAAGCTGTCTCAGATAGTTCTACTACTGTAACGCTACTATTTTGCAGAAGTACTGCTTATGTTTCCAATAAACACTGGACTACGCCCATATAAGCTTCCCCCATCCGGCAGAATGTCTATGGAAAGATCATTTGTGCACTGCCTGGGAAAAAAAGTTGCACACTCCAACATTTTATTGACCACCTTTAGCTTTGATTACAGTGCACACAGTGTGGTGGCAAATTCATGCACTGAAAACCCTAATAAGTTAATTGGACTAATTTGATTGAGTAAACTCGTTGCCTCAATTTAATTGAGTAATGGAATCTTCCAAAACTTGCATATTTAAGTTTATTTAACTTGGTGGTTTTGTAGACTGTACTTAAATCATTTAGTTCAACAAACTTAGCACTTATTTAATGTACTTAAAAAATTGCGTTCACTTGGTATACATTTTTTAAATGTACTTATATATTTAAGTTAACTCAACATGAAAATGTAACTTAAACCTGTTAAACAATGTTCTTATATTTGACTGCAAGCTTTGTGCACACCGAACTGAAATAAAACAATGAACAGCATTTTTAAGCTTAGATTTTTTTTATTGACAAAATGCCACAATTTTCCGCCGGAAAGAATGTTGGAGAGTACTTTATTAGGCACACAGCATGTACGGCATGAGCAGCACATTCACACAGGAACCACCATCCAATTCAGCCTCAGCATGAACCGGAGCACGTTTCACACATAACCTCTTGCCCCTGCACACAAACAGGGCCGAAGCCACTAACCCAAACACCCTTCCTCAACATGGTGAACACACCGACATCCCCGCAAAGCATGCTGGTCGTCAGCCGCCGCCCCGCCCACCCCACATTCACATTTGTGAAAATTGACCTTTTGAAAATGTTTTTTCCCCCAAAGGATTAATCATGATTTTGAGTTCACAACACTTAAAATCTTAAGTTTATGCATTTTGATGGTAAATAAGTTAAATGAACTTATATTTTTAAGTGATGGGTCCAAAATGCAAAATTTTAAGTAATGTTTAGTCAACATTACTTGATTGTATAAGTAAAGACAACATTAGGGTTTACAGTGTGTGTGAAAATGATTCCTCATGCTCCCAGAACCACAATTTCACACTTTGAGAATCCTAGTTTGAGGAAAGAAAAAAATATATATATAACCTGGTCATTTAGTACATTCAGGTCATCAGCTGACCTTATTTTACTGCCCGATAATGCTGCTGAGACTAGTCCTGACCAACGGAAGCAACCTTAGATTATGACACTGCCTCCAGAGACTTGTACAGTGGCACTATGCATGATGGGTCATGCACTTTCCTTATTACACTGACACACCCATCACTCTGGAATGGGGTCAATATGACCTCATCAGACCACATGACCTTTTTCCATTGCTTCAACATCCAAACTTTATGATCCCCAGCAAGTTTCATTATTTTTTTTTCCTGATTACCTTTACTAATAATTGGATTTTTTTATGTCCACACAGCTGTTTAGTCCTGTGAGTTCTTTGTGTAAGGCAACGCAACAATTAAATATAGTGTAGCTGTAATTCCTACTGTTCTTTTTTTTTACCATGCAACTTTACTAAGTGATCTTCGTTAATAATTTCTTCTGACTATTTCTTCCACACAGGTTCCGCTCTATCCTTGGAGGTTTTAATAATGTGCTAGACAGTTCCTAACCCAGTTAAAGTTATGTCAAATTTATGAGAAAATATGAGTTGTACTAAATTGTAACCTTTCTCTAATGCATAAAGGGACAGAATGATAAAATAATGATCTTGAATTCCTTGAATACACATTATAAACAATTCTACACATCAGATGCACAGAATTGTCTGACTCTGTACTATTCTTTGTCTCAGATTCCCCCAGTGGTGTGACATAAGATCCTCGAAAGCCTGATGACACAAGCACTTACCTGCAAGGAGTTCTAATGCTGAAGCCCAGAAAAAGTCATTGCTATGGAAACAGGCATAATGCACAAGCATTGTGAAGAAGAAGAAGCATTGACTTGGGGGGGGGGGGAATGAAACTTAAAGAGACAGTTTCTAGCTGAGACACACTAGGCTTTAGATTTTAAAGATGGATAAAAGTCTTTTGTGTCTATTTTTTTTACTGATTGTCTACAGTATGTATACTGTAGGTACTAGAGATGTAACAGAATATTAATGGTTTTGACTTTGCACAGATTTAAATTTAAAAAAATGTTTTAAATGAATGTAATTACAAATATGAATGAAATGCAGACTACAGTAGGTCCCTGGCTTACAAACATTCAAGTTACGAAATTCCACAGATACAAATGGACCACAGATTTATGATCATTGCAAACCAATCGTGGAAGTAGCTCACGTGTACTGTACAAAAGATATAGACATTGCAGTGTTCCAGATTCCAATATATGTGTAAGTCAATGTATAAAATGTCTGAATTGCTGTATTTTGTATGTGTGTGTGTGTGTGTGTGTGTGTGTGAGAGAGAGAGAGAGAGAGAGAGAGAGAGTGTGTGGGAGAAATGAGGTTTCAATAAATAAGACTAAGAACACGACGATAGAAAAATGGCATGGCTGGTCGGTAAAGCTGTCTTGTTGGTGAATATTCCTAATTTCGGAAAATCCTTAATATAGCAGAGTTTACTGCCTGAAAAACAGCTATTTTTTATAAATTGGGGACTTACTTTATTTATTTTATGTAATTCATATTGTAAAACTCATTTATTTTTTTGTTTGTCTAATTTCTAAAAGGTTTTATACTTTCAGATAGGCCAGTTTAAACTAGCAGATATGAATCTTATAATAACTACTTGGCCAGGATTGTGGTGGTTTACAGAACATGCTAATAGTGCTGACATTTCTAGCACTAATTTCTTTTCCATTGTTTTCAGGGACATTATGGTTACAAAAAATCCTGGAGTGACCTAGAAGTTCAGAAAAAAAACATTAATAAAGCTACTATAAATAAGTGCTATCAATTGATACATTTTTTATCCTAGTTAATCACAGTCATAGTCTGTTATTAATTTACAATCAGTTACAATTTTAAAATACTCAGATTTACTTCTAATATAAAGATGCAATGTTGGAATAAAGAAATGCATGAAAAACTGGTTAGGGGAACAGATTACTGTGTGTAGTTTCATAATATCCCAAATATTAACGAATGTTACATTAAAATCTTCCAAATGTGAGTGACACTGCATAGGGTGCGGCAAACTCCCCATCGGCAGACCTCAACCCCGGATTCTCAGATCTGAAAATCAACAACCTAGAGCCTTATCCGCCCAAGCCATCGCTCCCACGTCTTACATTTAATGTATTCTTATAAAAATGTTTCCCCTTGAAGGTAGCTCAAGCACACAACATCAGGTTCAGCACACCTGGTAATGTTGAAATGGTCATCTTATTATCCACATTAAATGTGCCAATATCACACAGCCACCTGACCTCGCTGTGATTGTGAGAAGCCATTAGGGTCAAACTTGTTCATATGATTAATTTGTTGTAAAAATATTGTAATGCTTTAAACTTTTTAGTTAATATTGAAAGCCCTACTATAAAATAAAAGTGAGTATTTGGTATGAAACTATTTTTTTTTAATGTGTTTATTTTAAGGTAAAAATTAGTTTTATAGGAAAATTGGTTGGTAAGCATTTTCACGGATCTACCGCAGTTCTTCCGAAGACTTTCACTGTCACACTTACTTTTGTTTTTGCGCCTACTTCCTGACAGCTTGGTATATTTTAATAATGTACAAGTCATAACATAAACATCTAATAAAAATGCATAAAAATTAGTCTCCATGGTACTGCATATATTTGTACACCAGGTTGTATGCTGTAAAACTTACAATGAGAGTCAGCAAAAATCTAATGGGAGGGCATTATTCTTCCTGCAACAGAGCAGAGATTTCTACTTAATAGATATAACAGTAAATAATTGCACTGTGAACCAAGCTTTTTGAATTAATACAGAAACATACAAACAGACCCGACACATTGATGTCCAACACACACTTGCCATGTCTTACTTTCACATAAATTTACCACGTGTGGAAGTTGCTTGCAGTCAGAGACAGGTTTTGCAGCTCCTTAAATTGATTTTCTTGGCTCCCGAGTCAGATTATTAAAATTGCCTTTGTAACGTTTATGCCTCCCAGGTTGCCTAATTTTTCTTGCATCAAATATGATTTTTTTTTTTTTTTTGTATCATCAAGATGACCACTTTTTAATATTAACACTTGCCTTTAAGCAAGTATATTTGGGGGGGAAAAACCCACTGTATAAGTAGGTCATGTTTTTTTTTTGTTTTTTTTTTTGGCTGTCAAGTGTAAAACAATGTTTCATTAACAACAAAGACCAATTAAAATATGCTAGAAGCAAGAAGATAGCAAGCAGTCAAATAAATATCTAATACTACTGTGTGAACATTTCGACCTAAAATGTCACGGGAGAGATTTACACTTTATATTTTCACCTTCTTTAGTCATTACACTATGCACAAAATATCATTATTCCTTTTAACACAACAATACTACTACTAAGACATTGGCATGTCATGCCGCTTCCAACGCAAACCCCTATTAAGCGAGAAAAAATTGACAAATACCAATTTTTTTTTTGGCGTAGTAATGTATACACTTTTAGAAGTAAATCCTGACTATGCATGGATATCTGATTTCAGATTGTGTTTTTCTGTGACCAATGATATTACAATATCTAATTATATAAAATCATGAAAATTATTTACTTCCTTCTTGTTTTCCAGCAGTTTAACCATGTACCACCTATTACCTATACTTCAGTGACACAGTGAGAAAAAAAATAGAGCACTGTTAAACTTTAAAATGTATGTATAGCCAAGTATAGTTTGACAGAACAGAGACCTAAAAAAAAAAAAAAAAAAAATATATATATATATATATATATATATATATATATATATATATATATATATATATATCAGATTTTGGGAAAGAAAACAAAAACATTAATCATTAAACAACAAAAAAAGACAAAAAAATGTCATAAATTTTAAGAGAATGTGATGGTATAATGTCAAGGCTGTCTTCTCAGGCAGCCTCCAGGCAAACTAAAGAGGCCTTTTATATAATTATTTAATAATTTATTAAAGTGCTTTTTATTTTTCCAGGAACTGCTTCCAGGCAGGTAATCAGTGAAAATGCATGACACCTGCATGTGCATCTTCATTAAGCCTCATGCATTGTTCTGTGGCTTGAGTTATGAGACATTACAAAGAGAACATTTAGCTCAAATCAAAGCTTGCCGTCATTTTCAGTACTATCTGACATTTTGTTTTGAGAGAAAGTTTTATTGAAAACCATTTTTTAATTGAAGAATTTTTTAATTTTTTGAAAAGTAAAAAAAAAAAAATTGACGTTTTGTTTGAGATAACACAGTTGGTGACAATAGCGTTTCTTATCTATGAGCAAGTCACTTCTGTGTAAGCAAACATTGTGCATTTGGCCTCATTTTTACAAAACCACCAGCACACTTCACATTTTATTCTTATATTTTATAAAAATGTATTGTCCGCAGCTGGTTACATTGTGCACAATGTTATTTTTTAGGAACCTACACAATAACTCATCTAAGGCTTCATGGTTACTGTATGACCCTGTGAATCTTACACTACCCACAATTAACACTAAAATCAAATAAAGCAGTGTTTCCTTAAATGGCAAAATATGTTATCTATGAGGGCCGAATAGAAATATGCTACATATTTACCAGAAGGTACTTTTATATCCCAGTGCACCTTTTAGAATTTATATCCATGTATTGATTTTTCACTCTTTTAATCTAATAGTTTTGTGTGTGTCATGTTTTGGGGGGATGGGGAGGGGGGGTTTTACTGTTCTCTTGAGATTATGTTTTCTGTTCTTGGCACGCAGGACTTTTGAGCTCACTCATATATTCTTAGGAGCAATTCATTAGTGCCAGATTTAAAGACAAAACTGAAGCAAATTGATTTTGTGTCTTTTATACACACATTTGTGCGGTTGCGAGTTGGCAGAAAATTAAGTACTGAGGGCTTTTGTTGCTCGGCACAAGAGTTGTTGTTTTCCAACTGTGCACTTAAGGGAAAGTGGTTTTCTCAAGGGTTGTGGGTTTGTAGCCTACTCTCCAATGATGCCCTGGAAACATAGCTGTCCTCCTGGTGACGATTACCCCACATAGGAGGTATGAAGAAGAAGCTTTGAAGCCAATATTGATGTCAGGAACAGGAATATTTGAAGGAACCGTTTCAGCAATAAGCCATCACTGGAGTCAGAGTACTTGCATGCACATTGTCAAATGATTTAATTATAGTGCACGTGTGCTTTATGTGCATTGTGACGTCACACAAACCAGAGGCTCTGCTATCGTCTATTTTAGTTTTGCCGAGGGGCTTGTCTATTCTCGCCCTGTCTGATGACACAGTCGCAATTTTGCTGACAGCACATTTGTCTTTTATCAGCACTACATTTTTGTTCTAGCCTGTGGAAAAGATCCCTAAATACACACAGGGTGTGATGGCTGCACTTTCCTCTGCCTGGATATCTGAATATGTGTGTATATGTGTGAAGGTATATTTACATATTACTTACTGTGCATCTCATGGTGTACTCTCTGGATGTGCTCGCATTTGAAATTGACATGTGATTGTTGACATGTGAGCGCTAATGGAGTGACTACCAGAAATCCCAGCAGTCTACCCTTAGTGCCCACGGTGCAAGCTGTCACCAAAACATGAAGCTTTTTTTCCAGCTTCTTCTTTAAGTAGGTTTGGAGTGTGAAAACCACTGGCCTTATCTCAAATGTCCCCTATGGCACTTCCATCCTCACTCCGCTCTAGCCCCATGACCTCTGAAGTGCAGCTACAATGTGTGATACAATGTGTCTATAGCCCTGGGGTATGGCTTCTGCCAAAATTACCACACTGTCCGCAATGGAATGGTGAATAAAATAAAGCATTTATGTGCCAATTAATTATCTGCCAACATTAAATGGATTGCCTGAAGGAGAAAAAAAGAAAGGAGTCTTATTTAAAAAAAAAAAAAAAAAAAAAAAAACTCTCTTGGAATTGCATGTGTGAGACCATGTACAATGAAAAAAAAAAGATTTATGTAACAGCTGGCAACATTTAAATTAAGGGAAAAAAGTTAAATTTAAACAAAAATAAAAAATTTTATATGTTTATTGAATTAATTTTATATTGACATAATATCTCACTTTCTCTCACTCATTCTCTATACCGGTTATCTTGTACATAGTTGAGCGAAGTTTCTAGCCTATCTCAGGGGACTCAGGGGAAAGGGCAAGTCACAGTCTGGAAAGGGTGCCAGTTAGCTGCAGGGTAACAGCACACACACTCAATCATAGCCTACAGGCAATTTTGAAAACTCCACTTAAACTAATCTGCATGTTTTTGGAGGAAGGAGGAAACCAGAGCACCCTAAGAAAACCCATCAAGCACAGGGAGACATGCAAACTCTATGCACACAAACCTGAAAGCAGGAAAACACTATTATTATTACAGTGGTTCCTTGGCATACTGGAATTTAATCTGTTTTGGGAGGCGATTTCCTAATTCTAACTTTTTTTTATTGTAAAACCCATTTACCCATAGGAAATAATGTAAATGAAGATAATCCATTCCAACTAGCTAAAAATATTACCAAAATTACCAATTTCCCACACTATAATTATAGTTTTGCATATAAAAACAATAAAAACATTTAGAAAATACATGTAAATGAAGTAAAATATGAATTTAATAGACATTAAACCTTACTTAACCTTAAAACAACGATTCCTCTTGGCACCGGCTGCTTTAAAAACAAAAACTGAATGTGGCTTTTTTTCCTTGTTGCCATGCTTGCTAATATTCTTGGGACCCATGGTGCTATGTCTTCACTAAATCTTGCACCAAATGCAAAGAATAAATAAACAAATATGTTAACTTTCTTAAGGTGGCACAGTGGTGTAGTGGTTAGCCTTCTGGGACAGGCTCCAAGACCCCGCGACCCTAAATACAGGATAAAGCGGTATAGATGATGAGTGAGTGAGTGAGTGAGTTACCTTGCTTTACTTGCCATTCCAGTGACACAAACAAGTTTGGAAAGGCTTCCGGACGTACTGCATGCACAACTTAGCTGGCATTTGGTTTGGCTAGGTTCCTGCCCTTATATGCTAAAAATGTTTTTCATAACGAGGCAAATATCCTGCAAAATTTTAGTTCTTAAGGCAAAAATTTTTGTTTGTATGCTGTACTGTATATAGAACCTACAGTACATTCTGTAAGTTGTGTAGTGGATTTTTAGTCTTGTTCATGGTCAGGCAGTTTTGGGATGACATGAAGGTGCCTTACATTTATTATGGATTTTTTTACACTGACCTTGTCTGACTAACTCCTGACCCCACAATATAAACAGTATTATGTCCTTGGAAAAAATTTAATAAAAAACAGATCCAAAGAAATCCATTGTGGTACACAGACAACCAGGGACATAGAATGTGTTTCCCAGAATGTCTTTAAAATATATTCATCAGAATCAGAATCGGGTTTTATTCACCAAGTATGTTGAGACACACAAGGAATTTGGTTCCGGATGTTTGTTACCCTCAGAGTACAGACAAACATAAAACTCTGTACAAAAAAAAAAAAAAAAAAATTGCTTCATGCTAGATTTAGTAGATCAACCAAATGTCTATCAATGTACATGTCATAACTTACATAGATTACATTTTACAGTTAATTACCAGTAGTGACAGAACATACAGTTCGGTTAAAGTAATTGATTTCACTTTAATGCGTCACTTAAACTGTTATAACCATGTCGTAAACATGTCATATAAAAATTGTCCATTGACATAACACAGTCAAGTTATAATTGCTGTTGGATTAGTCATACTATTAGCCATAATTAGCAATATTAGGCGTAAAAACGATTATGTCTAATGTTTCATAGTTTTTCTGAGAAAATGTTTCTTTTTATGTTTTGTGATGATGTTATGACATAACCAGCATGACATCTTCTGCAGGATGTGTATGATATGGTTATTTCAGACTTTCACAGGGTTACCAAATGATTTATTCCTTTTTGAAACACAGCAAAGAAGACGTTGTAGTAAATGCTTTTCATGTGGCAAATCCTCTTTAACTCGGATAAAAGTCATTTAGAGCGGCAGCTGGTATCATGACAGGCCAGGCCGCTTCACGCTCTCTAACTGACATAGCCAAAGATACACAGCAAAGATTACTCTCCAAGATTATTATACACCGCCCTGGTAACATCTCTCTCTGTTTCTGTAAATGTCAAAAAAAGTTGGGGGGGGGGAGAAAGAGAGAGAGAGAGAGAGAGAGAGAGAGAGAGAGAGAAGAAGAAGAAGAAGAAGAAGAAGGAAATTTCCATGTACCACAAATCTGTGGTTTGACATTTTTTATAGTAGAAGTGGGAGATGATTTAACCTGGCCTCATGGCAGCAGCAGTCGAGTCAAACTATAAATCTGAACTAATTCTGTTTCAATTGCAAACTGCCATTTCTCTCCCTGTTTTATGTTGCGAAATTCACTTCCTCTGGAAGTGCCCTGTACCAGATGATATTAAAAGACACAAGCGCAGATCCACACAGAGATCCACACTCATTAATCATGCAAGTCTTCTGCTATTTTTGCCCCACTCTAATCCTTATCCCGACGCTGAGAATGTCTCAGTGTCAGGTTCAATTAGTTAGAAGCAATTACATACAGCATGAAGTTGTATGTCTGAACGTTTATATATGAGGCTACCTATAGGCCGAAAATAGGGAGCCATCAAGTGTGTGTGCAAGCGCTAATGATGATACATATACAATATCGATATCAAGCTCACTGGGATAGGCTCCGGGCCCACTGCAACCCTACACAGGATAAACAGTATGGAAAATAAATGAATGCATCTTCGAAGAAAAAAAAGATGCTGCACAGTATGAGGTCCTAGTTGGTGGCCTGCATGACGAAGACCATAAAGTTCCCACTGCGTTCTTAAAATATCAAAGAACACAGCATCAAAATGAAAAAAAAAAACAAAGACACATGCGTTTTTCAAGTTCATACTACTTCCTAGCCATGTCCCTGTCAGGTTCTGAATGTTTCTATCAAGTTGTTACAAAATTCTTTTCACATACATGATCATGCACATTTACCAGGTCTAATGAGACCGAACTGAGTTATTGCTAAGTCCGATCAGATAGCAGAACGCTCTTACCAGTGCTTATCACACCTTTATTATGTTCTGATTGTCAGGCTGGGATAAATATCGTGACATGTACAATGCTTTCCATCAAAGTGATGGTATGAAGAATTGGATCCTAAATATGACAAAGATGACATAATCACGCGGCATGGTGGTGAAGTGGTTAGGATTGTCATCTTGCACCCCCAGGGTCCGGTTTCGATTCCCAGCCAGGATCGATTCCTGTCTTGTGTGCATGGAGTTTGCATGTTCTCCCTGTGTTTGGTGGGTTTCCTCCAGGTACTCCAGTTTCATCCCAAAGACATGTAGATTAGAGGAACTGGAGTTCCCAAATTGCCTGTAGTGTGTGTGTGTGTGTGTGTGTGTGTGTATTTGTGTGTACCGTGCAGTGGCATTTTAATGACAACACAGTCAGTCTTTCCCATCTGCACCAATGGCAATGAAGTATAAGATATTACTTACGGCATTAACTGGTCAGTACCATGATTATAACATCCTTATTAAGTTCTTTCTGCATCTTGTTTCCATCACATCCTCACCAAGCTTTTTTGAACATGTTCAAAGGCAGCTCCATGCCCCGCCCCCAATAACCCTCCCCACTCTGTTATTTCTGCTGTTATACCCCTATCTCACCTATGCGGTTTGAATATGCGACAGAAAAAAGGAAACCATAATCACAGCGGCAAAACTTGCGGTGATGAACCATGATGAACCGTACTTACGGCCACTGTGCGAAACTGCGTAGGTGAGATAGGGGTATTAGTAATTAACAGATTATGGGCCAAACTTCACAGAGTGATGATGGTAGAATAATTGTAAAGGTCTTGACTAAAACAACATGCATGAGGAATTACAAAGGAGTTTTTATTTTCTGCAATGAAAAAGTACTCTAGTTACTTTTATCAGAAAGTAACGCAGTAATGTAACTAATTACTTTTTAATGACAGTAATTTTGTAATGTAATTAGCTACTTTAAAAAGTAACATCCCCCCAACACTGTTTATAACAGTTGAAACACAAAGCATTTTTTTTCTGCCTTGGTTGAGCACAGTCAGCATCAGAAACTTTGATGCTGGCGATTCCCACAATTAGCAGGACACAGTCCTTATAGGAATAGAGCGATAGCAGTTAAGCGGACAATTAAGAATGTTTTTAAGTTACCTGTCATGAAAACTCACAAATTTGTAAAAAAAAAAATAAATAAATAAATAAAAATAAATCACATGCAGACTAACTTATTATGTGATATTATAAAGGCGTATGCTATGTGTTAGTTCTAAATATATTAGGTAATTATTCTAATAGATACAGTTGGCATCAAGGGGAACACCCAGAAAATGTCAGATCCGGTTCACGTGGGGGGGGGGGGTGGGGGGGGGATCAAACCAATCACCACAAAGCCAAATAATAAATGCTATGTGCACTTCTGCAAATTCATATTTCATATTAATTGATTGATTCATATTAATTATTATATTAATTCAGCATTTCTTGTAATTAACCCTTGGACATACCATTAAAGTTAAATGAGTAATTTAGCTTTTCTCGCAACACATTTTACAACAGCTAACAAATATACAGTCTCGCTAACAGCTACGGTCAAAATGGCAAAAATGCGCAAGTTCATTCTGCTTTCTAGCCACGTCCCTGTCAGGCACTTAGTGAGTCAATCATGCTGTCACGAATTTCCTATAATGATCCACATGATCATGTGCTCACTAGGTCCAAAGAGATCGTACAGACTTTTGAATATATACTCTGATTACCAAGTGCTAATCATGCTCTTACTATGTTGTCACTGTGCACTGTAAACCCTAATGCTCAAAGTAATTAAACATATTGGGTATTGTTAACTTAAATAATTACAATTAGTTCAAATTAATAGACCCTTATGAGTATTTAGAACTTTTTGGTATTTATGAGTTTGTAGAAATTACACTTTTCAAGTTAGCTGAACAAATTTTATTTGATGTATCTTTTAAGTACTTAAGTAACAGTAACTGTCACCTTAAAGTTCCACCAACTTAAAATCTATCAGACTAGCGATTTTGTGTCTGACGTCATCAGGGCAATGGGGCACTGGTGGCTCAGTGGTGGGTGTTTCACCTGCCATGTGAAAGGCCCGGGTTCGATTCCCAACAACTGGATGAAGTGCCTGTCCCAAGACCAGATAAAATGGAAGGGTTACGTCAGGAAGGGCATCTGGTGTAAAACCTGTGCCAAGCTTGTTTGCGGGACGGATTGTCTGCTGTAGCGACCCATTGCCAGGAGCAGCCGAAAGACCAACAACAATTTATTTGATTTGCAACAACAACAAAAAAATGAGTACAACAAACTCAAAAACTCATAGTTCCATTTACTTAAAACTGGAAACATCATTACTTAAAAAAATTGATGTAACTGATTACCTCAAATTTTTTGAGTTTTGCCAACTTATTCGGGTTTACAGTGTGTCTGGTGAGTCGAAATAAATACCGTAACTTGCACAGAGCTTTTCATTCCGTGTTTGTGGAACCAAAGTGATGGTGTAAAAAATCGGATCCAGTATTTATACTAAATTCTCAGAATTCGACAGAAATATGCAAAGAAACAACTGCATGCAGACCATAAACATGGTACGGACCCGAAGAATGTAATTCAGAAATCTTTTCCCATCTGCACCATGCTGACAGTAAGTCAACAAATTCCTTTAGCTCCTCATTCTCTTGAAGCTGGTTTTGAACATGTCCAAAAAAGCATGGCAGCTCCATGTCAAGGGAGACAATACATCATCCTTAATGGTTTCTACTGCATTCCTCTCAAGCTATACAAGTTCTTACTGCATTCACGCAATTTTTGCAGACATATTAAGCATGTGGCTCAGTGTGATGAGGTGAAATTTAATGTTACTGCTTTCATTACAATGTTTTAAATCGTCTTGCCTTAGGCAAAAATTGAAGACATAAACCACCTCAACCCCAACAAAGCCACTGGTAAACAAGTTACGAGTCTCCAGGGACCTGTAATTTTTAAGGCTATTCTTAACCTGTGTGATATAGAGTATTGTCAATAATAATAATAATAATAATAATAATAATAATAATAATAATAATAATAAAAAAACTAATAATAATAATGTGCAACACTGTACAGGATAAACAGTGTAGAAAATGAATAAATAAATATATTTCTCTAAAACATGTTAGTTAACCTTAATGGTAATGTTTCCCAGGTACTGATATTATGTTAAGTTTAATTCATCATATCTATCGCAAATGTGATATTGTCTTGTCAACTAGGTAACAAAAGAATAGCACTTTAGTCCACTGATCATTCGTCCAATATTTTAATAATGTATAGACAACAATTCGATCCCATTCTGTTTAGGTTATTAGTGCATCATTCTTTGTCAATTGGCAGTAATGGTTTGTTGTACTTCATGACAGTTTGTAAGCATTAGCGTTGGAGTTTAATATCTGTGCTTTCACGATGTTGCAGGATGAAAAAAAAAATTGCCTTCCTCCACATGGACACCCAACCGACTATGACACAAACTGACTGACCTTTCATCTAAGCCTTTAATATGCTGGATTTTTTTTTTTTTTTTTTACATTAAGATCAGCATTAAGAAAAAATAGCTGATCATTTTGTTCAGGAAAATACATACAATACAAGGTTTCACCAGCTGACAAATCTATATGTTTTAATCTCCCTTCACTTCTATTGTGTCTGGCTTTTTACTGTACGGGACCTTAAAGTCAGTTAACATTATAGCGATGCTTTTTTTTTTTTTTTAGGGATAAGCTGAAAAAGTCTTCCCTGGAGCTTTTCTGTCAACTTTCAGAGCGAGCATGGCAATTTAAGGTTACTTGTTGCCTTTTGTGTCCAAACAGAGGTGATTATATGGACAGAGAGGCTGTGGTGAGAGCTTTTCTCTGCCCCAGGTCTGAGTGAGGTGATGAATGAACTCCAAAGTGCAGGCCGTGTGAAGGAGATGATTTATAACATGCACTTATAGCTTGGTTTGGTCCTTGGAGAAATAAAACACGCCAAGTTCCATAGCACTTCCCTGATTGAGGAGCCACTTTCACTAAATGGGCAGCTGTTTCGTCAACGTACTAACATGAACACCTGATAAGAGTGTTTCATTATCTTTGAGCCTCTCCTAATTAATAAATAATGCTATACCGCAGTTCAATCATTATGAAGAGGTCAGTTTATTCGTTGCATGTTGCAAATTGCTAAATTGCATCTAAGTGGCAGTTTGTAGTGTGGATGTAAATTCCAGAATTGAAGGGGAATGAGCCCACTGTGTGTTTGTGGATCAGATATACCTGTCTGGCTTATATTTTTCATTTAAATGCAAAATAAAGCGGAAGTCATAATAGGATTTTGATCTCACACCTCTGACACCTCTGAAATTATACAAACCTGACTGCTGTATAAAACAAACATGCTAAATGTTGAAGAAATATAAATGAAGACATGCAGATACTCATAATAAGTACTAATTTTTCAGGGTAGTTCAAGGTTAAGGCACTTGCGCATGGACCCAAAGGCGGTAACTCGATGGTGGTGGCAGGGTTTGAACCAGTGAACTTAGACCTTAAACACTGA
This sequence comes from Clarias gariepinus, assembly GCF_024256425.1. NCBI lineage: Eukaryota > Metazoa > Chordata > Actinopteri > Siluriformes > Clariidae > Clarias > Clarias gariepinus. The sequence continues at coordinate 10,353,098 of NC_071108.1, read as the reverse complement.
GCTTCCCCTGGACCATTGCAGAGATTTTGGGGTAGGTCATCATCCATACTGTGCTTTATATTAATATTATTTTAAACTATTTGTTTTAACCGTCATTTGCATCAACCAAAGAAAACAACTATGTCAAATGCAAGAAAAGAGAAGGATTGAAGACCGTGGCATTTAATTTTTAACTCTGAAGATGATACGGTAGATTTAACGTAATGCATTCATTCAAATATGTCATTATGTCTAGGGCAGCAACTCAACTACAGGGACAAATCAGAACCAGAAAAAGAAAATTTGTTTCTGTTTAAGAAATTAAAATATATAATTGCTGAAATGGTGAAGTTCTCTCTAAGGGTAAAGTTGTGTGGGTCCATAGTGCATTTTGTCTAATTACTTTCAAGAGTTTTTTAAAAAAAAAAAGGTGCTGAGGAAATGACTGTTTATACAGTAGCTGTTAAATATAAGTGATGGATTTGGCGATGTTAACGTATAACAATAAACTATTCTTTTTAATTAATTCAACCATGATTAAATATTGTAATAAATGCATAAGAACTTTTTTTTATGCAAATATGATGAACATGAGCCAGGGAGAATGACTGCATTTGAGAGACGAGGACAAAAAAATGAAATTTACTGTGATCTGTTTAGCTCTGCAGTACTTCTGCAGTATTAATCTATGTATTTAGTTATTTGGTAAAGCATGATTTAAATAAAACTAGGTGCAGAAAGATGGAACATAAATTTGAGCAGTGTAATGGAAAATGTTTTATGCAAATGCGGTTTCTCAGAATAACCCTCGCTTTTCAAATCAAAACGGCGTAACCTTTATCTAAAGCGAGAGTCACATTCCAGTTCTGTATGTCTGTTAGTGAGGGATCAAGAATGCACCTGGTAATTTATTTGTTACAATAAAGCCGAAATAGAGCAGCAAACGGGAGATGTGTGCTCTGAGGGATTGTGGGAAATGCTGTTATCTGTTGGAACGGCAAGGTTTGAAGTGCTCCCTGTGTTCATGCTTTAATTTGGGCAGCGCCATTGGCAATCGCAATAACTGCGTATTAGCAACAGGGGGATTTCTCCAGGGAGGAGTTCCATATGCTGAAACACACTTCCTCTACTGCAAATGATTCTCTCCTCAAATGCTTGTTTTTCCAAAGGCCACATTCCCTGGACTATCATGTGTTTTTTGCTCTCTCTCTCTCTCTCTCTCTCTCTTTCACTCTTTCTCTCTCTTGCTTGCTCTCACCACTCCTTCTTTCTCTTGTTTTTCTTTCTCTCTCTCTCTCTCTTTTACTGCTCTTTTGAGAGACAATTTGTGCACGCTGCCTGGAAGTTTTATTTGTCGGTACTTGGTGGAGGCGAGTGGAGGACATCAAATGAAAAACATTAATCACACGAGTGAGCTACAGGGAGATCTTGGAGAAAAGAGAACGAGGGAGTGAGAGAGGAGTGAAAAAAAAAGAAATAAATCAGACAAAGTGGAGCAGCAGCACTCCGATGAACCACATAACAACCAACAGTCTGGTCTCCTCCAAGCACACTGAAATAATATTGCTGTAGCCTGTCTTGTTGTGAATAAGGACTATGCTGTAGTGATAGATGTAGACAGAGAGGAAATACATCACATGCAACAAGAGCCTATCTGTTACATGTCTTTAAAGCTCAGTATCAGTCCCTCGATACAGCCGAGTATCAGACGTCTGTTAGAGCTCAGCATCAAGCCACTCAAATCGGCTCTTGAGAAATGAGCTTGGGTGTGTGTTCATACTTATTCTAACCTGGCTGACTTTATGAATGCACAAGTTGGTGAGTGCTTCTCAAACCTATCTGAGCTGTTTAAAGCCATGGTCCTTGAAAACACGTGAAGCCACTTTGAGTCAGTCCCCCTCGCCAGGGCTGTGCTCTTCACAGTCTGCAAAGGTGATAAGGGCTGAACCAGACCATGGCACAGATGGCACCAATACATGGGACCCACTCGCTCCTGACCTGCTCATCATCGATCACAGATGGCAGGCTTGTTCAAATGTGGAAAAGTGAGTGTCAGCCTCGGTGCGGTTCCTCCAGCCCGAGATACACGGCCTGATGAAAGCGATAGATGCCGTTCTGCATGCTAAAAACAAGAAAAGAGCAGAGAGAACGTCTAGATAAGCAAATGGCAGACAGAAATGAAGTGAAAGAGAGTGCATGAAAGAGAAACATTATCAGCTGTGGCTTTCAGTGTAAAAGTACGTGGGCTATGTGTGAGATGAAAGCAGAAGCTCTCAGCGCAGTGTGTGGTAGCGCTCCTCAGATGTGAGACAAACACAAAAGCCCAAAATCCAGATTTTTTCCTTGAGTACATATTTAGCTTGTATTCATTCCATAATTATCTGTGATTCTGAGAAAAGAGAAATCTGCTTTGTTACTCTGCACACCTTTTTCAATGTTTACAATAGTAAAACATATTGCATCATGGGGAGTTATTCTTTTTTTTCTGGTTGTTTTCTTTCCATAAGACTCTCGTCTTTCTCCTTTGAAGAGTTTTGAAGCAGTTTAAGAAAGATGAGAAATATCAGTAAACCAGTGTGTGAGATACATATGTGTGGCATCTTAATTTAATTTAGGTAATGCAATTAATATAATAGGTAATAATTTTGGGATAAATAAATTGCATTAGAATAATGAAGAGAACCACGACAATTCTCTTTATATCAACTTTTTATATTTATACTATACCTTCATGAAACATCTTTACCAGCTGCTTTAGCAACCGTTTTTATGAAGCTCCTAATTTCCTCAGCATGATCTTTTCAGAACGCTTAGGCAAAATAATTGAAAACATATTTCGGTATTATTTGTGGTGAAATGTTTTTAAGTTTCCTTGAAGTAAAAGTGTCAACATATGGTATAGGGACAAAAACTTCATTTTAAATTTTTCCTCTTTGATTGTTTGCAATAATCCATTTTTATAGCCATTAAATGCATTGCACTGAATAGGAGCTTCTTATAAGAGTACCCCTACATGTTTAATAATAAACTGAGAAATGTCAGAAATTCCTCAAAAAAAAAGAAGAAGTGTCTAATTCCCATCCGTCTCACTGTTAAAGCACTCTCACACCGAGACAACAACTACCATCCAGGTTGGGCAAGACCATCACATGCTTCCTCTGAGACATGTGATGTGAGCCGACTGCTAATTCAAAACGGCTTAACACACTCTGAGAAAAAAAAAAAACTTTCCACCCCTTCTGCTTGTGCTAATCTCAGAGACACCCATGATTGGCTAGTGTCATTATGATTGATGTGCGAGTGTGAGTATGCCACCCCTCCCACCCAATTTGCTCTCTGGATTCCCAGGTGCGGATGGCTGCAGCCAACTCATACAGTAAGCTCCGGATGATAGTGGTGAAAAAAAAAATCTTGCTAAATTCAGTCACATTTTAAATAAGCACTTGTAACACACTGCATGTTTATATTTTACAGTTCACACGAGTACCAACTATAATTACAGTATATTACACAAAAACATCAAGGATGTGCAGTATAGGCTGACTGCTGTTTCCAAATTGCCCACAGTGTACATGTTTGCTTGTGCTCTGAGATAAGTTGGCACTCCATCCAGAGTATAGTTTGCCTTGTGCATTTTCTATGTGTATATTGTAGATTATTTATTTGTTGTTTGTTTATTTGTTTGGTTGGTTGGATGATTGTTTTTTCATTTTTATTCACTTATATATCCAATGCAGGACATGCATGCATGACTCCCCTAGCTTTGTTACGGTTCATCGGCTTCATGCACAGTAGATTACCAGTTGACTAATTTAAGCCACGGGAGGGGAGCACTAATTTAAGATGTACAGCCCTTGTGTAAATCTATACAATTATCTGCATCTCCCAGCAGCTGTGTGTCCCAGAAGAAAGGTCACTTAATACAAACTATCCTACAAGCCACCTTGACTGTTCCTATCTACTAGATCAATGGGCATCTTGGGGCTTGACGATATTGCAGGTAGCACTCGATCCCCAATAGCTGCAGACTCACAGACTGATAGAGTGTTCTCATCTGCATCCTCAGTAGCTGCAGAGTAAATATCACGGGTTCACAATCAGTCTCTTCAATTGCCCCAATATGGGGTGGCATTTGCCAATAATGTGGTGGATTTGGATAAGGCTTATGGGAGACACAATCCTGCTATCCAGAAGGGTTTATGTGTAATGTTGAACAAACAGTGGACCAAATAAGGCCAAGATAGGAAACAAGTTTAATTATAAATGTTTTCTCAGCCTGTAATAATCTTTTTTTTTTTTCCCATAGAAAATTGTTTTGTTATTTGCAAACATTGCCATACCATTATCTGGCTTATTCTGGCTTCATTTACAAAAGCTTTTTGACCCGGAAATCAACCTCACGGCCAGCAGATGGCTCTGGAAATTGTCAACTTCAATTAATATTCACTTTAGCCTTATGGACACAAACCAAAATCCATTTAACAACTTAAAGTCACAGGACACACTAACAAGCCCCAATGTTTCTTTCTTTTATACTGTACAGTATACTACAAACAATATGATATCATAGTTGCATAGTGTTTTGTGACAAATGCTTTAAGATGAATAATCTATACATATATTAAAACTGTAAAGTTGGCATGTCTGCACATTGAAGAGATTTGCAAATAAAAACTACTGAACTACAAACCAGGCTTTTTTTTTTTACAGCTGTATTTGGCTAAGCTTGAGGTAACATAGGCTTCGTTTCATCGCATTCGGCCAATGGATATATATATAATTTTTTTTATATGTGCTTATAAGTGTGCAACTGAAATCTATATAATAAACGCGATCTCACACCTTAAAGATGAAGTTGTAAATTGTTTGAAACGCACTTTTGAGTGTGCAGTTAAATTCCATGTAAATGAAGTTGTGGTCACGTCTGGTAAATAATATACATTAAGTTAAATTCAAATTTTATTCATCACATACACAGTCATTCACAGTATGATATGAAGTGAAATGCTTATTCGACTGCTGATGACCTCAAAATTTAAAAAGAAAAAGTTAAAAGAGGTTAATGTTTTATAACTAGTTTACTTATTTATCACACAGATGGTAAGCCCTTTAAATGTACGGAGAAACGCCTAATTGTCAAGACCTAACAATATGTTTCTGACCAAAACAAATCCCACCCTACTATATTAACATGCTTTAAATCAGTCTTTTCTAATATTTTACCCTTGGGCATTGCATATTATAGTGGTTAAAAAAAAATCTAAATTATGAAGCACTTCCTGATTAATTATCTAATAAGAGAAGGGCCTATTTCAGTAATCCATCAGACTGTGATTAGTAAACTCGTGTATTTTCACTTTTCTTGATTTTGTTACACGGTTAATTCTTGTAATGATTAGTACACTACTCTACATTGACTCCATGAATAACTAATCACTTCTAGCTGAACATTGATAAAAGGTTACTTTAGCTACAAATATGCATAACACATTTTTTACCCAGAGGAACTTTAATCTATTTATCTCTGTCCTTTCCTTTTCACTGGATTCCAGGCTCTTTAAGCCCACTGTGTCAAGCTGGTCTGAGGGACTTGATTTAAAGCCCAATTAGCTTTAGAACAAATGACCCAACGGAGCACAATTCTCCCCATCAGCAAAATGTACGCGAGTGAGCAGAGTGAACATGCTTTGTGCTAATTGACAACAGTAAAATGTTGCCATGAAGGATCATCTGCAAATTAGACAGAATGCAGAAAATAAAAACCTGACATTTTATAATCAGCACCAGAATCAGATTTGTGGTTTGGAGCAATGTGTTATCAATAGTGTAACGCTTTAGCTAGTGTTATCACTGAAATACTGTCTTCAACCAATTAGTATCTATAGTCTACTGTATTTAATCATTTCTTTAAAAGAACTTGGTTTTTGTTTTTGAAAAAAGGTGAAAAAAAAAATCCTTTCAAACCTCTTGCTTTGTAACAGGTTCTGTTTTTATATTTGAAAGCAATTTAAATGGATATATTTTTCTCTGTTCTGCTCTATAATAAGAAGACCTTATTACTAAGCTGATTGTACTAAATGTGATGAGAAACAGAAATAATCATGTATTCTCAAAGAGCATGAACATATCAACAGAACATAGAAGAGTGAAAAACTGAACGCACATATTGCATTGCTTCTTTTTATCTATGTACATTTGATTCAGAGTGCATTGCTCCTTTAACGTGAAAACCAATATAGACAGTGTTAGAGCTTAGAACATAAACACGGAGACACACACAAAAAAGTGTTCTTTTATTTAGCAAATGGAGAAAAGGGATGAAGGGAGGGATTAGCTGTGTGTACAGTAGATGGTGTAAAGGTGAGGTCCGTATAGGAGGGCAAGGCAGGTGCTGGATGTCAGCTGGTGGCGGCAGTCTACCTTACATAGCGGCATGAGGTAGACTGACTGAGGCCGAAGGTAAAGAGGTTAAGGCGGTGGTCAGGTCTTGATAGACTGTTCAGAGGAAGAATAGCTCCAGGGGGGTCAAAGTCTGTGTAGGCAGAGGAGAGCACTGTAAGTGAAGACACACAACACACACTAGGCCTACTCACCGAACTGGTGGTCTTTTATAGCGCAGAAATGAATCAAGGACAGTGAGTTAGAATGAGCTTTCAGCCGTGCCGAGTTATGCCACCCCACACTTTGAGCTTGTACCATTAAGCTGGCTGTGGTGTAAAAGGGTTCTGCCCATACTGTATCTTTTCCTGCTTGAGAATGGAGCAGCAGAATATGTGGGCATGCTGGCTGTGGGCTCACCAGCACACACATATACATCACCTCCAGGGTTTACTAATGAGAAATTTAGATAGCGCTTGAGGCAAAAGGAACACTGGCTGGTTGATGATTATATCTGAACCTGAACCAAAAGGTATATATTTCATCTACTGTATGTCATCATAAAAGGAAAAAAACAACAACAACAACAACAAGATGATATTTCTTTCACCTGTTGTCAAAAATGAATCTGGTATATTTCACCCAAGCTATACCACAGCTTTATTTGGAAACTCTAAATAAGGTTTCTGTCCTGTTCACAGCAAGACAAATGCTGAATTTCTGCATTGAGTATTCAGGAATAGCTGTGTGACCCACGGTTGCCTGGATTTCAGTTAAGGCACTTGTTCTTATTTGTTTTCATTAGGATCAGGTCACACAGCTGCTCTGTGGTGTTTCTCCTGCCTGCATTTGTGTATTTGCACATCTGTATTCAGCTGTGACAGAGCTAAAGCAACAGTATCAAGCTCATTTCTTTCCAGATGGATAAAAATGCAGTGTACTATCTATTTTCAGAAGTCGTGTGATAAATTAGATTGTCTGGTCACATTTTTAAAAATCAACAGAGTAAGATAGAATTTGCTCAGTAGTTTTTTTTATTATATAAAAAAATACAGTTGCTTGTTTCTTGGGATGCGCATGAGAAGAAAAAATCTGCTTAATTGGGTTTGTATAAAGAAAGCAATAAGAAAAGGCATTTAAAACTAAGAAAACGGGGGACTCTGTTTAGACTGTGCAGAAAGAGTTGCATCACACGGTTGCGTGTTTCTCTAGTCAATCAGATTAAGTCTTTTTTATTTAGGGTCACAAACATATTCACAACCAGCTTTAAGAATATTAACTCAATTTTTTGAACATGTTTAATGAAAATAGAAATCTCCTGTATGTAGTTTGTTTTATTATGGGAGAGTCAATAAGTAAATAAGTAAATAATGATGACATATCAATAATAACAGACTATTTAGGAGATAGTCACAGATGCTGATGAAATAACTAATTAGCATTGGTTTAATATATATTTTTTGGGGGGTCACTTTTCTTACCTCTTTTCTTGTGTAACCTCAACTATGGCACTGGTATATTAAAAAGACATACAGTACATATTCACGTAAAGTCTGGCCAGCATGCTGGGTTCCTGAATAATAACATCTAAAATTAAAATACTGTACTACACATTATACTCATTAGCCATTTTAATTGAAGCATCTCTATCTGTGCTATTAGGCCAATCATCTGGCAGCAGCATCATATAAATCAAAGAGAACAAAACAAAAACAAGAGAACAACACAGAGCGAAGACACAGACGATCATTTAAAATTCATTTCAAACATCAAAAATAAGGGAACATGTTTTTGACTGGGGCATGCTTGTTTGAGGCCAGATGGGCTGCTTTAAATATTTCAAAAATTGCTGATCTCCTGGGATTTTCATGCATAAGACTCTCTAGATTTTACACAGGATGATGTGAAGAGGAAAAAAAAGGGGGAAAAACTTCACTGAGCAACAGTTTGATCATGTTAATGAGAAAGCTCAGGTGGGAATGGCCAGACTAATTCGAGTTGACTGGAAGGCTACAGTAACTCAAATAACCATTCTTCACAACTGTGATGCAAAGAAAAGTCTTTCAGGATGCACACCACATCACATAACACAGGACCACATGGGGTTTCACTCGGGCCTGGTAGTTTATCTGACACTACTGTGAGCGCAAGATTGCCAAAACTGGACAGGGGACGATTGGAAGAATACCTGACACGTTCTTTATTCTGATACTCGACATGAATGTTAACTGAAGCTCTTGACTTGTATGTGCGTGATTTCATGCATTGCACTGCTGTCACATGATTGAATCAGTGGATAATTGCAAAGTTGGAACAGCTTCAAAGTGAACAGTCAAGTGTGCTATGTGTGTACTTAATGTAGTTTTAGTGCAAGTAGTGTGCTCACACTTAAAAATCTAATGGGATGTAGTGTTCTATTAATATGCATTACAAAAATGAATCACAGCCCACATGTACTGTTGATTCTGCGTAGTATTTTATTTAATTATTTTTAGAACAGAACATTTGTGTTTTGTGACACATGTGTGAAGTTTCTACTGTATATAAACAGTTTGACAGCAAAATACAGTATATTAAATGGATTTTTTACTTTTGCTTATTTATTTATTTTTCTGACACACAAGGTTGTCTATACCACAACACTTAATTTAAAAACCACTATATGACCTTATATTTAAAAGTTTTTAAGCCAATTGAATCGTTTCTTTCTGTCATGTGAGCAACGAAGCAATGCTACATTCTGTACAAAATGCCATTTGCCGTAAGTGATCTAAATGTGTTCTGTACATTTTTGGAGAATGTTCAAGCATAAAGAAAGATGTTTACACTCTTTTCACCAAAGGAGTAAAGAATTACAGGAATACATCCCTAAACACCTGTGAAACATTCTGTGGATTTGGACATAATGTATTTTGATTTTGCCAAATGCCACATTATGGTACTATAGTAGTGGTGTGTGCACTTTGGTAATATTAGTTTGTAGTGTAACTTTCTGTTTCCCTTTCAAATCAATACTTCTTTCGTAGTAGGATGCTGTCATAAAGTTAAAACTGTTAGAACCTGCAGCTGATAATGTTTTCTAAACTAAAAGTATTCTATGCTGCTTATACAATGCTTATAATCTTAAAAATTTCAGAATAAATAAAAGAATATAATTATAGATAAAGAATTCATTATTTGTCCTCTTGATTTAATTAGCTGCCACTACTTTCTGTTTGACTAACTAAAAAAAACACACAAAGCAGAAGTTTTCTATCATTTTTAATTTAATTAAAACCAATAAATTATTAATACAAAATTGCATAATTAAATAACCACAAACACAACTGCAGACTGATTTATTTATTGAATCCAAATCTGTAGGATGTGGTGTTATAACATTTTGCAGAATCACATAAAATTCACACTGATATAACCCAAACTATTTTGACATAAGTCTTTGGCATTTTTAATGTCTTTGTGGCACAAAATATTCTCCATCATTTTCCAATAATTCTTGCCTTATTAAAAAATGATTGTTTTTATTAAAACTGCAAACAATTTAGTCATCTCTTTTTATTTTTATATGCATATTCTTTTACTTTGCTCTTTGGATGCTTAAAATTAGTTTTTTTTTATTTCATAGTTTAATTGCCATTAATTAATTTAAAAATCCTAAAAAAGAACATGGCCCCATAATTAAGATATTAAACGTAATACTTAATATATTCTGTGGCCTTTTACATCAATAAAAGACATTTATGTATATTATAGTCACTACAAGTTCTTTACAAAATGAAAGCATTTTTTGTTTTAGAAAAGGTACATGAGTTTTCTAATGTCTTCTTCTTTAAGAGGGGACCTTAATCTCGTTTAGAATAAAGACATCAACAGTAATTTACATTCTCTTAATGGCATCAGTCATCTTGCAGCCCAATGGTAATTTCCTCGTCTTATCTGGAGCTTCTACTTTGTGGACATTGATTTTGCCTATATTGCATTCCTCCCTTCTGCTGAGTACTGGGAGATGAATTATTTGATTGGGATCATACTGTAGTTAAGCAGAATGGGACCGCAGACATTTTAATGGTGTCCACCCTTCTCTCACTTATTTCAATTGAAAAGGCCTGCACAACAAACAGTTAGCACATTTTTTCAACTAGCAAAGACAATACGCTGACAAGTATCTGGTTTACTATGGTTTGGGGACAGCATATTTATGTACACTTGCTTTACCCATGATTCTACTTTTATTGTAAAAATTATTAGAGAAAATGGATTGTTTTACCCTAACCTCTAAAACAACCTTTATTGATCATGCTCTTCGCAGTTAATGTTTTACACTGACCTTTTTGAGCTGAAAAAATTTATAATTGTCAACACAGACAGGAACAATGGCAAATAATATATGAGGCAAAGGACTAGGCAGCACTTTAAAATGTGAGACAAACCTGTGAAACTTGGTAAGGTCAAAGCACAAGGTTTGGAATCATTGTAGTCACAATGAAAGTAATGACACTAAAAATAGGTTTGTTTCATTAGGATTTAGCTGATAAAGGATATTCACTGACTGGCTGAGGATCATGGTAATTGAATTAAGGGAGCTCACTGTGAGAGCTAAATGATTGTTTTATAGGACAAACTCTGGATCATGGGCAATCATGATCTCAATAGCCTGTGTAAAGTTCTCTTAAGAGAGCAGTCAGGAACATCCTTTGTTGGAACTTAGCGCTATACTTCCAAGCCATCCTATTTTTTTCTTTCTTTTAAATAATAAATTCACACTTGGTGACATCAAAAGACAATGATGCTTGTCCTAACTGGTGTTTGGTTAAGTTCTAACAGTAGAGAGGGGTTTCTGTGATGGCTTCATATAATAAGAGGCTTGGCAAAGAAAGCATGAAGAAAATGGCAGTTGAAGTTTACACCATATCAACCATAACATTAAAAACATTGACATTATGGTCAACAATGATTGGGGTTCCCCTTGTGCCACTGGGATGTTTATGGAGGTGTGCTGTGGTATCTGGTACCAGGATGTTGACAATGAATTATTTGGGTGCTGTGATGTTGTGGTGTAGAGCCTCCATGGATTGGGCTTGTTTGTCTAGCACACACATGTGGGCTCAATCAGATTGGGATATGGAGATATGGGCCTTGAGCTCTTTGCCTGCTGGGCCCTATGCATTGTAGTGCATTTGGTGTTCTGCTGCTTTCCGATCATGACCAGCATTGACTTCTTTGGTAATTTGTGCTGCATTGGATTTTCTGTGGGATCAGACCTGGATGAGGATGAGTTGTGGGTGCCCATGATCCTGTCACCAGTATACTGGAATATAATTGCTAATCTTAATGTTTTAATGTTATGTGGTGTTTATAACTGATAGTTAGATATACAGTATATATATTTTTTTTGTTGATAATGATAATGATGATGATGATGATGATGATGATGATGATGAAGATAATGCATTGGATTTCCTCTTAACGACCCAAAGTAACATAACATGAAACCAACTTTTTTGGAAGTGCCACTGCATCTTGTAATATGATGTTTCAAGAAAGGACAGTTATATTTTGTTTCATCCTTTTGATGGGTGTCACTGTCAAAGTTCATAATCACTTATCGGTAGAAACTCTAGGTATCTTTCCATCCCTTAACATACTACCTGGACCTTGTTTTTTTTTTCCTTGAAAATACCTAATTCACTTGTTCACATATTTTCAGCTTGGACTAAGCTTTGATGTTTAAGGGTTTTTAACAACCTCACCTACTATTAGTAGCTTGAACATAAAGTGCTGAAGTGGAAGCACATGTATACCAAAATAATTAACTGTTTTGGATAAATTATATCAAGTTTATGGTCTACTCATTATTAAATGATAAAAGTGGAAGCAAGTTCTCAATGCTAGACAATAAAATGAATTTGAAATGTTTCAGGTAAAACAGTACAAAATGTATTCAGCACAGTTGCTGCCCAGATCATTGTGCCTGCTCTGTTTTGATTCAGTCTGCAGTAGTGGGTTGGCACTCCAGAAGCAGAAACTTTGATCCAAATGATGCTCAGGTTCTCAGATGGTTTATTTGGTATGAGTAATTTGGATGGGCTTTGACATTTGATAAATCGTGTTCACAAAACTTGCAGAGAGAGAACAAAGTTTAAGTTTTCCTTTTTTACAGAGAAACCAACATTGTACTTACATACCTTCTAGATCCAGTCAGATCAGAATGTGTTAAGTACAGCACTTGATCCGTATCCAGCAACTAACGTGCAAACCTCTGGGGCTTACTCAGCTGCTGATCATAATAATTATTTAAGAAGCTGGAGAAATTCGACTTTTTTTCTCATTTGGAGGGTAATGAAACATGTTATAAAATTGGTCAATGTCATATCGTGTGCCTATGTCATGTCAAAATTAACCATCTATACAGCACAGCAGTGGTCCCTTTTTTGTGTGCAATGAGAATTGAGCTACTTTGGCACTTGGAAGAAACTCTTTCATGCTTGTCAGGTTGGCAGTTAAAAGCCTATGTAATAATATTATTTCCTAATTTTATCAATTCTTTTGATAGTATCAATCCTTTTATATCTCTTTTGATAATAGCTTTGCCCTTCATAATTTTACTGATGTCCAAAATCACTGTTTTATCTCTTTATCTGGGAATTTTAATCACACACAAAATGTACCACTAAACAGATCTAGGTCAGAGATGCTTTATTCCCTCCAGGCATTATGAAGTTCAAACTTCAGAAAAAAATAAAAATAAAATAAATAAATAAATAAATCTGAAATGACCATGACTGAGCAGGGACAGTTGCTAAAGAGACTAGTCTGAATGTGTGGGTGACAGAAAAATAAAGATGGAAACAGAAACAGAAAGAATATAATGCAGGCAGAGAAAGCATGAAAAGGGTCTAAAGTAAGTGCCTGTATTATTTGTCTTGTGTATTTGAAGCAAGGTCAGGTCGAGTAAAAAGCCTCCAGAGTGGAGAACAAGGCCTTTGACAGAGTGTTGTGTACAACACCACATGTCAAACACACACACAGTGGAGGGTGAATCGGATGATTTGGACAAACAGAACAGCCTGTCTGCACTGGATCTGCTCCAGCCTACATGGGCTTTTGTGCCTGTAGTGCGGCTGAACCAGCTTGTGTTCTCTAGGTCCGGCTTTGGTGGCCTTTGTTTGGAGTGTGAAATCTATTTCCTCTGGATGTTCCAGCTTTTGTGCTATTATTATTATTGTGGAATTATTGGGGAAAGTGTCACGATTTATAGGCACAAAAACTCTCTTACAATTATGCGTGCACACACACACACACACACACACACACACACACACACACACACACACACGCCACAATTTCTAGAAAGTTTTATTAATTGGTCACTATGACATCCACCACCCCCTCCTAGGGTTCTCTAGCATAACACCCTACTGTATATACCGTAACTGTACTATATAGAGGCATTTACATTTTCTTTTTACTAGAAACTCACTTTTAATTAAATTTTTACGGCTAATATTGATTTTTTAATTAAGTTTTTTTTTTATTAAGATTTTTATTAAATTGGAACACTCAGCGATGGGGCAGTTCTGCTTATGCATTACAACACGTTTGTCTGGGTGTAATAATTGTCTTTCCTCACTCTAGAGGGTCTTTTTAAAATTTTCGAGTAAGACAAACTTGGTTAGACTTTTTCTCATACAGTAGCTGTATGATTGCTTACGAGCCTTTTTTGTAGAAATTAAATACATCCTTTGAATTAAAACAATGTTACATTCGTGACTTATTATTTATTGCATTTTCATTTACCTTAGCATGCTAATCAGACATTTTAAAATTATTTGTGTTACAGCTTTTGAGGAATTGAGGAACCACACTCACACACATACACACACACATACACACACGGCCGACTGGGTTTTGGTGCAGTTAAAAAATGTAGATACATATGTTTGGGGTGTGTGTGTGTGTGTGTGTGTGTGTGTGTGTGTGTGTGTGTGTGTGTGTGTGTGCTGTACATTTATACCAACAGGACTCTAACACCTGGGGTCCACTCTGTGTTGTCCAGGAAACCATCAGATCTGTGAACAACTCTTTACCTGACCTGAGAAAAAAAGTTAAATAATATTCCTTATCACCTATCGTTTGAAGAGCATTATGAACATAAAAGCTGGATACTGAGGAGTTATCTTCAGGGTTGTAGCAAGGAAAGTTTAAGTTTAGCACTGTGGCTCCGTACTTCTGTTCCCATGTCCAGTCTGCTTACCACCTGAGACAGAACAGCTTCCAGTATTCTGATTCTTCAGGCTGCAACACAAACAAGGAGAGGAAACACAGGGGAGTGAACAAGAGAGCTGCTTTACAAAGCCCAGATAGTTCCAACAATTCAATTGCACACTGCACTGGGTTTAAAGTGAAGCCAGATCATCTTAAAGATTTTGGGACTGTTTTTTTATATATGACATATGCTACTGCCATTATTATATCATCTGAAGAAGGAGAGGCATATGTGCAATAGTGCTGAAAAACATGGTCTATCAGTCATTCCATCATAGCTGCCAGTCCAAAAATTCAAACAGAAGAAGGAACACTGCACAGAATCAGACTGCCTCATCTTCCTTAGGCACAAGCCCGATGGGGCTGTTTCATTCACTCTGTTACTTCCATCTCTGACATTTTCACCAATTTACCCTAAAAACACTGTTATGCTATGCTCAGGCAAGTTATACGGCTGGCTGCACACAAACATGCCAGTGGGAGTCCCCGTATAGTGTTCTGTGACGTCAATGCTACCAGGAAAAAGAGAGAAAGCATTCAAAATTCTGGCCTGCAACCTTGTTGGGATGGTCTCCAAATTGGTTTAATATTTTTGTGTCTCAGCTCATGTCTTCCTGCCATTGCCTTTTAAACACACCAACAGGAAACTCATGTCTGTACTGTTTAAAAGGGTTGTTCACAAAAAAAGTGATCCATGTTCTAAAAGGCCTGCAACAAGCAGGACACCTGAGAATGTTGAACGTGTACATGTAACAAAGATTAGTGACTGACAGAGTGAGAAATAGAAGTGTGATTAGGAGTTTATTACATGTAATCCAGTCATTACATGGATGGATACTTTCCGGACAGACCTCGTATATAATGCAAAATGTGAAGAAGAAGAAGAAGAAGAAGAAGGAAAAAAATATCTGTGACATAAATGATGAGCCCAGATATATAAGGATCTCTTTAAAGATTCCAACTCAGGTGGAAAATTGGAACAGTGCCTCTGCCTTGCTTACCGCATTGATTGTCAGCAGAGATGATGCTTCAGTATATCATGACACCTATTACATTTGTATGAATACCAAGCAATCTGTCCAAGCCGACCTACAGTATGTAATAATACGGGTCAGCTTGGGGAGAATACCAGTTCAAGTGGATCATGATAAGCAGAAGACGGTGCAGTGGTGCATTCGGCTTTACTGCCAAATTCGCCAGCCAACATGCGCAGAGTGAAAAGCGCATCACCACATCATCCCAAATGTCCTGCCAATAGAAATAAGGCATTACGATAACAAGTGGAGTTTTATTTACCTGCAGGTGTCCAACCATGGGATTTTAATGAAGTCAACACTTGGATCAAGGTTTCTACTGATTGTCCCCTTGAGTTCTCAGTTTTCTTGATTTTGCTTCAATTTTGTGTCTAGTGCCAGAAGCTGATTGTCAAGATTGCTTTTTTAGAATAAGTCCCTTATCGTTCTGCATTCATGCTCCTGTTGACAGATCCTGAGAGACCCCTGAGTCCTCTGCAGGTTGTCTTCTAGTGTTTTCTTCTTAGATCTGTGCATTTTGTAAATTCTGAGGCTATGGATTATCCATCTAGCTTGTCCCCAAACACCTCTCCCCCAGCAAAGATCTGTGCTAAACCATGTCAGCCCCTGCTGCATTGTTTTGTTTTGTTTTTCTTGATTTTTCTTAATACAGAAAAACGTGTTTAAATTATTATTCTAGGGTGAACGCACATATCTTACAGCCACAATGAATAGATTTAAAATTATTATTTGATTTTTTGTTTTTTATCTAAGCAAACATGACTTATCTCCTAACAGTTTAGGTTTATATTTTGAGGTATGACATCAATGTGCATATTGCACATTAATTATAATTACTTTTTAGCTCATTTGCATCAAAACTAAAGTATTTAATTAATTTACAAGTGCAACATCATTGCCCATAAACAACACTCTCTAAAGGCGTTTCTGTCTCAGCCATATTCAAATGCAGAGATCTTCATTAACAGCACTCATCCAGCATTAATCAGCCTTACAGAATGTGTGGCAGGCAGACAGATAGACAGAGAGGAAAAAGCTGTGACAAACGGTAAAGAACTGAAGTAAGTGCATTTTGTGTTGCAAGGTAAATGCAAGAAACAAGCTTTTAAAGGAAGATTGTGGTCTCAAAATTGATTTATACTTAATTATGTCTTAACATGTTTTTCTTCTACAGTCAAAGGTGCCCTAATAGCATGTTTTGCGGTATGAACTCGTAATTCGCAAATTGCACAAAGAACAATCCCTGTTCTTCCTATCCTTTAAGGCCTCACTGACAACCCAGTCCATATTAAGTCTAATCTGGCATTTTGAAGAGGCTGTGAAAGTCAATGGGGCAGAGCAAGGCATTGCGATGAGCTTAATGGTGCCGTCTCTTTAAACAGCTGCTTCCTGTTTACTCTCTCTGGCGCCTAACAGCGCTTCACACCCCTTGTTTTGCTCATTACACACAAATGGAGGAACTGCAAAATGACATTCAGGGATGTTGCCATGTTTTACTCTGATCAGAGTTCGTTTTCTTTGGGACGGTTCAGCATTTCAGGTGATGACTAGCCGTATAGCGTCTAGACTTTAAGTAGAGGATACCACCCCAACTTCAACGTAATAGTATTTCAGCAAGTCAACGTATATGTTTATAGATGCTAATGCTTGAATAGAAACACGGTGGGAGGGAGCAAGAACAAATCCTGTCAGCTTCTATGCTGACTTCTATGCTGAGTGAGAATTCACAAAAAAAAAAAAAAAAAATTACAAAGCATTATATTTTATCTCCAGCTCTGCCTTGGGCTAGACAGACCATGGCAGGCTTTGAGTCAGAATTATGTGTCTGGTGGCATAAATTGTAATTGGTGTGAAATGACTTTTTGGAGTGGTTTCAGAGTCCAGGCCTTGGCCCCATGTTTTGTGAAATGTAACTTGGTCAGACATCCTAAGCAGATATTGATGAAGTCTACAGTATATGCACACACATTTGTTCTTTTGTGAAAGGTCAAAAGTAAAGGATGTATGTGACAGGTGTTCAAACGATTAATGGATGTTACTCACTTCGATGAACAATGGTCTACTACAAAATTTGCATTATTACTTAATGAGCCATTAACTATAGCAGAACATGCTTTGTAGCACACCTCACCTATTCACTACAAATTGTGTAAACACAATCACTGTAATTTCAACTGGTGAGGGCTATTAGATAGCAACAGGGGGTTCGGTAAAATAATTTCAGAAGCCTGTGTGTAATCTATTTAAAGAGGAGTACCATGTGGAAGACCAGGATACAAGATGCTTTTGGATTAAGTGGCTGCATTACACCCTTTATTTGTTTTATTTTCCTGGCTTTATCATAGCAGGAGTTGATTGTTTAGCCTAGCTTAAAAGACAGAAGGCGATGAAATTAAAACCTGATAAGAACAACAGGACGGTGGGCCGTTTCCCTGATAGAATGGCCCACACTGTGAAAATAAACAGTGAATCACAAAAACATGAGGGTGTGCTGAGATACCAAGTTGGCAAACAGGCATGCATATACTGTATATCGTAGGCTTGATTTCCATGGTGTCAATCAATCCACAGCACTGAGAACACAAGTACAGTGATGAGACATATTAGGTAATGGTAACTGAATAAAACTGTAGCGGCACATCACATGAGTTTGGATGAACAGGACAGATTTAATAACAACGAAGCCTTAAAGAAAATTAAGAGACTGTCACGTGTAATTATGGTATAGTCTAGTAAATTCTTAGAATAATAGGCAGTTGTGAGAGACAACACATACTGTAGTTAGTCAACATATTATCACACAGATCATGGTGAGCAGTTCTTACATGTGTCTTTGATGTGTTTGAGTTCATCACTCATATCCTTCATACTGTATCCTATCAGAGAAACATATCATTCAGCAGGGTTGGTAGTTTTAGCAAATTTTTAACCCAACTATTTCTCAAAAACCCCAGAAGCCATAAAACTAGCACAAAAATTCTAAAAGTGTGAAATGCTTGTTTCGTACATAATGTATGGACATTACCCTGTAATCCCTCTTTCACTCTACCAGTGTTTGCAATATTTAGTATTGTACAATAGAAATGGTTTAGACGCACTAGCTGCCCTTACATTTTAGATATTGGTGGCCACAAAGTAAACTTGCCCAATATGACATCAGAACACTGGGTCTGTCAACCTATGATGTTTTGTTAAATTATTGTTTATTTTGTAAGAGTTATTATTATTATTATTATTATTATTATTATTATTAATAGTAATAATAATAATAATAATCATCATTCATTTGAGTTTAAAATGTATGGCATATTTGTTAAATATCTATTAAAATTCTAATATCCAGTAAATTGTGTTTTTCTTGCCTGCGAGAAACAACTGAAATAAAGGCAAATTGGTCAAACACAACCACTTTTTCAAAAGCATTACAGTGATAAGATCACCTTAGGCAGGTTCAAAGAAATGCCTTCTATATGCAGAAAATGATCTTTGTGCTCCAATGCCTTTACAAAACATACTTTAGAAGGTTTACCTAGTATAAGCGAATAGTCTCTCAGACCCACAAATGTCACTCTGTAAAGCATGAGTAGGTGGTAAGTGCAGAGTCTTTTCCTTTGGGCATTGTTGAAAATTCTAATTTAAATCCAAGGCAGAGGCCAGTACCTGTCTTTATTCATTTTTCAAAAATACATGCATTCTAAGGTCAAGATCAAATAAAGATTCAACATGACTATAGAGGCGAAGAAAACCTGAAAATGATGAATGGGTGGAAAGGATAAAGACAAAAGCAAGATTCATGGATAGCCTCTCGCACATTTCATTATTTAACAATAATTCCAGAAAAGCAAAAAAGGTTCAAGTTGAATCTTCACAGAGGAGCCTGCAGAGGAAAAACCACATGGACTTCAGGTATATACGGTATATGGACCATGAGCTCTGAGGACATGTATTAAACAGCTTGTCTGTGCTGTGATGATCCCAACCAGGAAGCACCACAAGGCACGATTTCTTATCCCTGTCCCAGGCCCCTCATTCCCACTCGAATCTGTGTCATGAAAATTAATAGCTTTAAAAAGTTTATTGAGGTCAGAGCATTTCAAAGATAAGGGTGCATTGTTTGAAACCTCAGGTTTAAAGTGGATAATTATGATGTTCTAAAGAAAGCAAATTCAGGTGGTACAGTGTTATTGGGAAGATTTCAGCTTTATTATGAAGACAGGTATCTCTTACCTCATTTTGCTTTGTGTGCAATACCTGTTTGGAGGCTGCTGTTCCACTTTAGGTTACATATTTATGGGAGAACAGATAGAATATATAGTTATCTTGTAGTAATTCTTTTTTTCTTTAGAATTTGGGAAGCAGTCATGATAGAGAACTAGATTTTTGTTCCAGAAAGAAATGGTGCCAGTCACTGCACTGGCACTGATAGCAGATGCCTTGAGACATTTCAAGTTTTCCTAATTAATTTCTGTAGAACTGTCACAACTTAATTGAATCAGTATGGCATTTTAGGTAAAAATATAAATCAACTATTTTAAAACCTTCCTGTCCTCTTTTGTCAAATATTCATTTAAGAGTCTGTAAAGAAATGAGAATAGCTCATGGTTTAAACCAGGTCTAAGAGATACATTTATTATATAGGGAATATTACATTGCTTAGGGGTGGTGCTCATAACACCATATCCATAACACCTGGATAAACGCTTTATGTGTTCGGACATCTAAATAAACATTTAAGAATGTTTATTCCAGTAGATATTAGCTGTTAAAAAAAAAAAAAAAGCTTTTATGTCAAGTATAATGTCAGCTGTGTAGCTCTGTATACTTCTGGGGTGTTGCATAATAGTAATCAAAGCCAAATTCACTTAAATAGGGTCAGAAAAATAAAAAAGAACATTGGATCTGGAATAGGTATTTATAGATATCTTATAAATAGTCAAATTAAATCACTTAAGCATGAGGAACATATACACAACCTTGTAATTGCTATTAATGACATTAATTTAAAAAAAATCTAAAATGACTATCAAAGTGTCATAGCAAACCCAAATACCATCAAAAACATATAAATAATTTATGTGGGTGTCATGTAGGCTAGACGTTTCAGCATGACATGTAAGCTGTTTTAGCTGTATAACGTTCATAATTTCTGACATCTTACAGCAGTTCAGGGGACACCTGAAAACTATACTTTCCTACTTTTCCATCTAAAGCAGCAGTCAGGCCAAATTTAATAAAAGGATGAATGAAGTAAAAGGATGTGCGACAAAGACACATTATCGGTTACTTCATTACGCTACATCACGGCAGTTTTCAGTGAGCTTTGGCTAGTGAATGCACTAATCTTGTACTGGTGTGCTAAATGAAGCCTGGACTGTGGAGATGCTGCCAATTACAGCATCTGTCCCACCTGACTCCCTTTGCTACTATATGTTTTACTGTTGCCTAAAAAAAAAGTTACCAGTACAATCTCTTTACACTGGTCCAATCCAAATCTCAAATATACAAATGCTGTCTGCATATTAATGGTATCACAGGATTAGTTAGTATATGTGCGACACAACTATTTAATGATATAGACATGAAAAAATACTATAGATGCATTTGTAATTTTGTACAAATTTTATAAAGGAAGAATTTACAGTGCACTCAACTGGTACTTAATTTCTTTAGTTAAATAGCCCTTTTCATCTCTACCTGTCCTTCATGCTGTCCTTCCTGTCTGCCAGGGGTTTCTACTTAGCAATTTTAGTACCTCGTTTTAGCCCTATGAAAAACTACTTTCAAAAGAAGTGAAACAAATTTGGTTGCTAAGATTAGAAAATAAGACCTAGATTTATTGTTGATTCTTAAGACAGTTTGACATGCCCAAACCCCAGCTACTGTGCAGGTCCCAATCCCGGATAGAATGGGAGGGTTGCATCAGGAAGGGCATCCGGTGTAAAACCGGTGACAAGTTGTTGTACAGATCGGATTGTCTGCTGTGACGCCCCCTCGACAGGAGCAGCAAATAAACAAAAAGCAACTTAATTTTTCTCCTAGGCTCATACCACAGCATTTTACTAAAAAGAAAGGAACAAACATGCTTAAGTGGAATTCAGCAGCTTCAGAGGGAGGGAGGGAGGGAGAGGGGGGGAGAGGAGAGAGAGGGTGAGAGAAAGGGGGGCGAGAGAGAGAGGAAGAGAGACACACAAACACCTTGTTATATATACAACAGCACAGGTAGGTGCATCATATAACTTGTTATTCATGTGCCTTCTGCCCTCCAGACTTGTCTGACGCATCCTGGTGCCCTGTTTCTGATTGGAGTTCTCTTCACATGGAGGCCTTTGGCTGCTGCTGTGGATGTCCCTGTATGGTCTCCTGAGATGCTTGTGGTGATTTAACTTAGAACAGTTCCACTTGATCACCATGAACACTCGGTTACTGCAGGCAATTTTCTGTGATGGCTTGTGACTGCTGTCACTCAATAGTTTGGCAACTGAAATTGCCAAGAACAGTGGTTTGGAGGTTATTAGCATTGCCTTGCACCTCCTGGGTCCTAGTTTTATTCCTGCCTTGGGTCTTTGCGCATGGTGTCTGCATGCTCTTTCTGTGATGAATAGATTTCCTCCAGTTACTTCGGATTCCTCCCACAGACCAAAGACATTCAGATTAGGTTTATTTGCGTTCCCAGATTGCCCGTAATGTTTAAATGAGCGTGAGTGTAGATTAGCACCCTGTTCAGGGTGTACCTCACCTCATGGAATAGGTTCTAGGTCCCCTTTGCCCCTGTATACGGGATAAAGTGGTATAGACGATGAGTGAGTGAGTGAGTGAGTAAGTAAAATTGTAACAAACAGTTTTGTACCCAAGCTTCCATCAGTTTGGACTTTATATTAACCTGCAACACCTCTCCTCTTTATAGAACAGATATATAACAGGGAGTTTGCATGTGCCCCCATGCTTGGTCGGTTTCCTACAGGGATCCTAATTTTGTCCCAAAGTCCAAGGACATGCAAATTAAGCCAGTAGGTGTTTCCAAATTGCCTGTAGTGTGTAAGTCCTTGTGCCCTGTGATGGATTGGCAACCCTGTCCAGAGTGTACCCTTCTACAGTACATTCCTCTCAAGCCCCTTGGGATAGCATATAGGCTTCCGGGTACACTATACAAAAAAAGCAAAATAAAGTGTGAGCAAGTAATTAGCTCACCCCCTGCCAAACTGTCCTACATTGGATTCACAATCAGTTATTTAGTGATCATCTCTGAATGAAATTAAATATTAATACTGAATGCACATTCATAATTATCCAATTTAATGTAAATTGGACGACTTTTCATTATTCTGTACATAATCCACATTTGTCTCATTCTCTTTTTCAATCTTCTGTTACTGGCAGGTCCAGTTTTTTGAGAAACCGCAGCTGTTGCATAACCTGCTCCAGTCTTCAGGCCACATGCTAAAGCTCCACACATACACAAACAGGAGAAACATCACCTCGAACAACAATTCGTCTTGTATTCCAGTGTGTGCATATATGTAGAATAGCTGCCAGTTCTGAGCCCTGCATATCGAAAAACTCCCACACGCGCCCACTAATGTGCTACAGCCTGAATGTCTGAGGCTCTGCTCTGCTGGGTTCTTTTCTCCTTCTGAGGCTGTGCACAGAGACGTAGTCTGCAGGAGGAGAGAGAGCAGCCGCACAAAGACGACACGAAGCCCACGCACACCAGTGCCGAGACGAGATGTTGACTCCTGCAGCTCGAGAACACAGTTTAATGCTGCTAATTGCCATGTTTTGCAGATCATTATTCTATAAAGTGTGGGCATGTGTCGTCAACTGTTTTTGTTTGGGCCCAAACTGATTCACAAAGTTTTGCTGTCTTTATTGTTTTTAAAGATTGTTTCATTGCTTGCAGTAGGGAATTCCTGGATTAATATGACAAGGTTGTAGAATACACAAGCAAGACATAATCTGTTAATAGCTACTGTATGTAGCAAATGCTTGTTGTTCTTTTGCAGAGTATGAACACAATAGGTATTTCAGGTTGTTCAAACAATGTTCAAAACATGCCACTTACCCTACCAGATTAATCTAAAGACATCTCTAACAGTGTTGATTCACAAAAAAAGCTCTTTCTGTGAAGGTTATCAGGTCAGATATCTGAAGAGGCCATTACATGTGTGAAAATAATGCCTCATCTTCCCATAACCACTCGTTTTCACAGTTTGCGCACAACTCATTTTAGAATTGTCATCCTGCTAAATGCTAATTGGAGGGAAATCCATTAATGGTATTCTGTACATTCAAGTAGTCAGCTGAGTTCATTGTATTGCCACATAATGTTGTTGAACCTAGTTCTGTCTACCTGTAGCATTGCCAGATCATAGCACTGCCTCCAGATTCTTGCATCGCATCATGCACTTCCTTCCAAACCCTAGATTTTATCTAATCACATTTCTTCTAAAAAGTTGACAGTTTAGCACTGTTCTTCCATGCGTAAATAATGCATATTTCCTCAATTCCAGCAATCTCCATAGTGTTTTCTCTGTAGTGTTTTCTTTGTTTTTTGCAGGCCGATAATTTGCAATTTATAAGACCTCGCCCCCTTCCCCCTGCCGGACCGAGAAGAAGATGATCATTTTGTAAAAAAAAAAAAAAACAGTGGCGGATCGGATAGGAATGGTGATGGTTGGTCTTTCGGAGCCACAGGAGGAGCATGAACGAGCTGACGATGTTGCTGTGTTGTTGGAGGGTGCTGTAGTTCTTGATGGCCTGGGTGACTATGCAGCAGTTTTAGGATTAATGTTTGGTCACATCTGTGCTCTATACACTGAATTCCTAAAGGACTGGACGTACACCTATAAAGCCATCCAAACAATTTTTATTTGAGACACGCTCCCCTCAGATTCATATGTTGAGAAGCAAATTCTTGTTGCCATGGACTCATTGACACATTGGGAAATTTTATTGACCTTTAAGCAAAATAGAACCTGTATTTTCCTGTTTAATTTTAATAAATCAATATTTTACTTTTAATTCAATTTCAATTCAATTTTATTAGTATAGTGCTTTTAACAATTGACTTTGGTGCAAAGCAGCTTTACAGAATTAAAAGAAATAATTAATGGTTGTATGAAATGTAAATGTGTATGAATCAAAATGATAAGGTTGTCCCTGATGAGCAAGCCGAGGACGATGGCGACAGTGGCAAGGAAAAACTCCCTGAGATGGCAGTGGGACGAAAGTTGAGAGGAACCAGACTCAACAGGGAATCTATCCTCATTTGGGTGAAACGGATAGCAGGGATTGATCTGCATCATACTGCGTAAGAAGTTTAGTATAACAGGAAATTAAGTTAAAATGGAATCCAGTTAGTTATTAGAGGCTCAGGTAGACTGAAGGAAACTCCAGTCCTGAACTATCGAGCAACTCAAGTCACAAGACCTCAAAGAAAAGCTGTCTGCATCAGCCCAAGACAGTCACCACACGCATACCAGGCAGACCACATGGGGTACCATGCAACGAGATCTCCAACCAGAAGCAGGACACCAAGACGTGTCAGACAGCTCCAGAGGGCAGAGGGAATCTGGATCACTGGCAGCTCAGGAGCGACATGTACTGAATAGCTCAACAGAGAGACAGGTAAAGGAAAAGCGAGAGTGGAAGAGAGGAGAAGAGAGAGAAGAGGAAAGCAGAAGAGAACGAGAGATGGCAGTTAGGTATGGTCACAGTCAAACAATGTACATTATAATGTGAAGAGCCAGAAGGAAACACAGACATGAGGGCTCCCTGAGATGTAAAGCGACCAATCTTTTACCATCAACAAACCTGAGCGATCAATGAGAGTGTGGAAGACAGCATTTAAACATACTAGTTCCCTTTCAAAAGCTACACTCGACGCTGCGTGAAAACGCTTTGGGAACTTTTCCTTGTGACCGGTTGTGAAGCATGTGTGTGTCAAACACAAACACAAATTTTTTTGGCATATATAACCTCGGTCAGGTGACGTCATTCGATTAGGTGCACCTGAAGGTTATAAATAGGCATGAACCGGAAACACCGTCAGATCTTTTTGTCTTCAGGATCCGTTTTGTGAGTTTGCGTGTGTGCAAGCATTTTCTGCGAAGTAATAAGTTATTACTTAATAGGCTAATCTAATAGGAAATGCGTCTATCCGTGTGAGAGGAGTCTCGCGGAGGGCGATTTTTATTGTGTTGAGTGTTTGGGGGAAAAGCACGCTGTCCTCTGGCTACAGGGAGGATGTGAGCACTGCAATCTCCTCCCTATTAAAGTCCTTCGTGCTCGGCTAGCTCTTTTTAAAACGGAACTATGAGCTGCAACGCATTCCTGAGGCTGAGTTTTTCCTTTCTCTCGCTCTTTCGCGAATCGTAAGCCATTACCGCCTACTTTTCAAGCGCGCTCCGGCGCTTCTTGTGAAGCAGCGGAAGAAATTTCCTCTCTCACTTCCGCGGACATAGAAACTGTCGCTTCGGAGCGCCCCTCTAGCAATGAGCAGACCTATCAGAAATTATTAGAGGTAATAACACACGCGGTTAAGCGCTTACACCTTGAATGGCCGCAGGAGCAAGACTCCCCAAGCACTTGAAACTAGATGACAGGTTTCTGTCAGGTGGCCAGAGGAAGGAGCCTCATCGGCGCTCCATCCCCTTTTTTGGTGATCTCCATGACAAATTAAGCCGTTCATGGAAGAGGCATATTCATCTCGTGTATTTGTGCCAACGACATTGATTTAGTCTAATGTGTAATGTGTAATGTGTCTAGTGTGTAATGGCTGTCTTACAGGCATACCAGGCAGACTTGCTAAATGACCTGAGCACCAGCGGGGTTACCAATGAAGCGCCGTTTTTGGAGTTGGAGTCGTTTTTTGAGCCACAGACTTGTCTCTCAGGGCAACCAAGCAGACGGCCCGTGCTATTGGCTGCTCCATGGCTGCCATGGTGTCTACAGAAAGACATCTGTGGCTTAATCTTACGGGCATCAAGGACAGGGACCATGCTTTCCTCCTTGATGCCCCTATCTCGCCTTCCGAACTGTTCGGTGACGCCGTCATGACCGCCATAAACAAGTTTCGTGACGCAACATTCCATGAGGAAGCATTTGTTAGGTTCCTTCCTCTCCTGTCGTGTTTCAGGACACCGAACACCTATCAGACACCACCATCACCACCACCCCTCTGCCTAGATAAGCAACAAAGCTACTGCCACTTCTGAGAAGCTGGCAGCTGTAAGCTACTGCCAAGCATGTCTTCCTGGCTATAGGATTCAATCATTTTGTTTCAACAGCATGGGCTTTCCACTTTCATGAAACCACTGTTAATTCACAATCACAGGCTTGCTGGGAAAAGGGGCCATAGCACATGTTCCCCTCCCAGACGGAGCCATTCAGTGTCAACACGTCGCCCTAGCTCACCTCATTTACATAGGGTGGAGTCTTAACTCCATAGAAAGCATTTTCCTTTCTACACAAGGTATAACATTGAGTGTCATGCGAAATACGGGTACTGTGTACTGGGCTTGTGCCCTAGTACACAGCCGTATACAACGTATACAGCTGCTATTTCGGCCTATGTCCTGACTGATGGGGTTTGTGGAAAACACCCTTAGTTGCCGGCTTATTCGCGGACCTCATCAGCCTTCCCAGCATGCTTAGGCTTTGCCAATGGGCTAGAAAAAGCTACTCTGCATTCTTACCAAACTATCTTTTACAGTCAAAGCCTTCTGTCATCCGCCGTTATAGCTCCGGAGCAGTGAGACTTCATTCGCTGTGTCCAGCTCATGCTCTTCGAATAACAGCGCACCACGCACTAGCCAGTGGCGTAAATCAGAGCAGGTTTTCATATGTCATGGGAGATGCTAGTGCCCTAGCCTATGAGGCGCGTGGCACAGTTCGCCTCTGGTGATTAGGGCCCATTCGACCAGTAAGCTTGCCTCATCAATTGCTCTGGCAAGAGGGGTTTCCAGGTATGTCATGCGCCAGGCTGCCTTTTCCGCAAGACATTTGTTAGACTTCATAGGGATGCCAGGCTTGTGGGTCTCGAGTCTGCATCCCAGAATTAGGTCTAAGACTCCTTGGGGGGACTGTGCGCACACTACACAACCCTGGGGGTCCAGACACTTGCAGTGCGGTGGAGTGGGTAGCGTTTTCACGCAGCATCGAGTGGAGCTTTTGAAAGGGAACATCTCAGGTCACTTTGCTGTAACCCTGTTTCCTGAAAAAGCAGGAACGAAATGCTGCGCTCCAGTGCCGCACTGCATGCGTGACTGGACATCCTTCAGACAAAATTGACCTGAGGATGTTTTTGGTTCATGCCTATTTATGACCTTCAGGTGCACCTAATCAAATGACGTCACCTGACCACCTGACCGAGGTTATTTACTCAGCAAAAAAAGAAACGTCCCTTTTTCAGGACTGTGTATTTCAACAATAATGTTGTAAAAACTAAATAACTTTACAGATCTTCATTGTAAAGGGTTTAAACAATGTTTTCCATGCATGTTCAATTAACCATAATTAATTAATTAACATGCACCTGTGGAATGGTGGTTAAGACATTTGGTTAAGGCATTTAAGATCACAGTTCTAAAAACGCAGGACACTAAAGAGACTTGTCTACCAACTGTGAAAAACACCCAAAGAAAGATGCCCAGGGTCCCTGCTCATCTGCGTGAACATGCATTAGGCATGCTGCAGGGAGGTATGAGGACTGCTGATGTGGCTAGGGCAAAAAATTGCCATGTCCGCACTGTGAGACGCCTAAGACAGCACTACAGGGAGACAGTAAGGACAGCTGATCATCCTCGAGGTGAAAGACCAAGTGTAACAACACCTGCACAGGCGGATCATAAGACACTAGCAGTTTACTCAGATACTGCAGTGCGAGACCATTTAATGCTTTATACGTCAATAGTAGTATTTTAAAATAGATGCGAAATTTCACAGGGAGCCAATGCAGTGTGGATAAGATAGGGGTGATGTGCTAGTATCTTCTGGTTCTAGTGAGGACTCTCGCTGCTGCATTCTGAACTAACTAAAGCTTGTTTATGCAACTAGTTGAACAGCCAGACATTAAGGTGTTACAATAGTCCAACATAGAGGTGATAAAAGTACGAACTAGTTTTTCTGCATCGCTTAGTGAGAATATATTTCTTATTTTGGCAATATTTCTAAGGTGAAAAAATGCTATCCTGGCTATAATATCTACATGTGCTTCAATTGAAAGGCTGGGATCTATAATCACACCGAGGTCTTTTACTGTTGCACTTGATGAAACAGAAAGGCCATTTATAGTTACAGTGTGATCAGAAAGCTTGCTTTTAGCTGCTTGTGGTCCTATGACTAGAACTTCTGTCTTATCAGGATTAAGCAGAAGGAAGTTAATTAACATCCAATCTCTTATGTCCTGCACACATTGCTCAACTTTAGTAAGCTGTTTTTTTCTTGTCTGGTTTTGCTGAGACATATAACTGTGTGTCATCACCATAACAATAAAAACTAATACCATGCTTACGATTTATGTTGCAGAGAGAAAGCATGTAAAGAGAAAAAAGCAGTGGGCCCAAAACTGAACCCTGTGAAACACCAAACTCCGCTTAAGAACATGCAGAATGGTCACCATTTAAATCTACAAACTGATAACAATCAGTCAAATAGGATCTGAATTCCTATAGGTCCCTTAATTCCTACTACATTTTCTAATCTGTGAAGGAGAATACTATGATCAATAGTTATTAAAAGCTGCACTGAGGTCGAGTAACACAAGTATAGTGATGCAACCCTGATCAGAGGCTAATAGGAGGTCATTTACCACTTTAACAAGTGCTGTGTCTGTGCTGTGTGCTGAGTCCTAAATCCTGACTGATACAGTTTATTTATGCTATTTCCATGTAGATGAGAACATAGCTTCTGTGCTACTATCTTTTCCAGTATTTTAGAGATAATGGGGAGGTCTGATATCGGCCTGTAATTGGACAGCTGACAGGGGTCAAGGTCAAGTTTCTTAATTAGTGGTTTAAGAAATGCTAATTTAAAGGATTTGGGAACATTCCCACTGCTGAGTGAACAGTTAAATATATTCAACAAGGGAACTTTAACTAGTTTAAAGGACTAGTTTAAAGTAAGGTTTGTGTGTTTTAATTGGTATTGTTGGGTAACTTGTTTGTATATAAAAAAAAAGATCACTTGAAACAATTACATCATTGGGGTACAATGGGAGACAACTTGTGTTTTTGAGTAGATGAAAAGTCAACCCTAAAGAAATATAACTAATTGAGCCCACAACCAATACTACTTGAGCTGACTTTATTTGAATATTTGAATTACAAGTTGAATCAACTTAAGATTTTGAACTTTGTGTCAACCAAACAGCAATAAAGAATTATTTGTTTGGCCAAAAAAAGTATGATGGTCTCATACTACAGTACCTGAGTGAACTAGTTGATCTAGTATGATCCGCCACAAAAGGATGCAGGCTGCTTGTCCGTACCTGGTATCATGAAAACTACAGCGGGAGGAGAGCATTTTCTTACTAAGCCCAAATCTGATTGATTAATCAGGTTTGTTGATGGTGAAGTGACTGATTGTTTTACTTCCCATGGAGCTCTCATGCCTGCATCTACTTCAGACTCTCCCTTTTAATTATGCTGTCATAAATTGCTCTGCTTGAGGTTCTGCTTGCACTCTGCACCAGATATACATTCAACTTATACATTATGTGAATGTGACCATACCTAAATACACATTTCTCTCTCTCTCTCCCTCTCTCGAAATGTGTTTGGAGACTAAGGATGGTTCTATTCGTCTATCAAAGTGATTTTAAACTGATGAGGACAGCTGTACTCTGAGGACTTGTGAATGCATGACTTGTCAGTGGTTCAGGACTAAAATTGTCAGTGGTTCAGGACTGAAATTTCTGGAAACAGGTTTTGTACCTGAGCATCCAAATGCAAAAGTGGACTTCATATTTACCTAAACATCTTTCCTGTTATATTGATCCTCCCACCATCTAACACACAGTATGACTGGAAATTCATTTCTGCTATCTGTCATTACCCAAATGAGGATGGGGTCCTTGTTAAGTCTGCTTTCTCTCAAGTTTTCTTTCTATCGCCATCTTAGGGAGTTTTTCCTTGCCACCATCACCCTCTGTTTTATTTATACACACACACACACACACACACACACACACACGCACACACACACCTTTCAAAAATAATTTTCATGTATATATTTTTTACATTTGCAAAGCTGCTACAATAATAAAAATAAATAAATAAAAAAAAAATAAATAAATAAATACATACATTTATTAAATTCATTTTCCCAGCTAAAACTTATTAATCATTGTAGTAATTATCCATTCTTCTTCTTTGTCTTTCGGCTGTTCCCTTTCAGGGGTCGCCACAGCGAATCATCTGCCTCCATCTAACCCTATCCTCTGCATCCTCTTCTTTCACACCAACTAACTTCATGTCCTCTTTCACTGCATCCATAAATCTCCTCTTTGGTCTTCCTCTAGACCTCCTGCCTGGCAGTTCCAACCTCAGCATCCTTCTACAGATATATTCACAATCTCTCCTCTGAACATGTCCAAACCACCTCAATCTGGCCTCTCTGACTTTATCTCCAAAACATCTAATGTGGGTTGTCCCTCTGATAAACTCATTCTTAATCCTATCCATCCTTGTCACTCCCAAAGAGAACCTCAATATCTTCAGCTCTGCTACCTCCAACTCTGCCTCCTGTCTTTTCTTCAGCGCCACTGTCTCTAAGCCGTAGAGCATCGCTGGTCTCACCACTGTCCTGTACACCTTTCCTTTAATTCTCGCTGAATTATATTCTTGATTCGCATTATTAATTTGGCAAATGTTTTACGTCGGATGCCCTTCCTGACACAACCCTCTGCATTTATCCAGACTTGGGACTGGCACAAGAAGGCACTGGATTGCGCCCCCCCCCCCCCAAGCCCCCCCCAAGCCCCCCCCGTGGTTGCATTGTAGTAATTATCCATTCATAGGTTTTTAAATATTTGCCTATTTAAATCCAAATAGATATTTATTATTTATTTATTTATTTTGGCCAGCACATGCATTTGTTACTTAACCCACATTAAACTATAATTATTTTAAGTCCACATAAATAAGCATAGATGAAATCACATTGTGTTAATAAATGTTTATCTATAGTTATTTAATAATCAGCTGTAAATATTCCAATTCTCTGTTCAGCCTCATTTAAGAAGTAAGGCAATTAACTGATGCAAATATATTAATCATGGCACAGATTTAAATTGGTGGTTGTTTATTTAAATATTTTTTCTCATGGACAACTGTTAATCCTGATGTCTAAAAAATTATTAATTTGTGTTTTTCATTTGCTCATTAGAGCAATATCATGGCAGCAGTAAAATTAAATGTTCTTTTTTTGTTTAGAATTATATTTTAATGATTGGGTAATAAAAGGGCAACATTAAATTTCTTTTGGCCCACAAACATGATTGATACAATGCACCTTGTTAGTATTTGTCTATTTAAATTCTAAAAAGCTTGGTTTCAGTTTTAGCTAATGTTTATATTATTAAACTCTGTAATGATGTTAGGTAAGGGGGAAAAGAAAAAAAAGAAAATAGAAGTAAAAACTGGAACGTAATATTTTGATTCATACAATGTTTATTTCCTTGCAATTTTGTTCCACTTTCTACTGCTAAGTGTTTTTTTCTTCTTTTCATCAATATTCATCCACATTCTACTTTAGAGCTTTAGTGGCAGCCTATTACACTTAATACAACTGTCCAAGGAAAAAGCTCTCTCCCTGTCTCTCCACTCAAAAGCCATTAGACTCAACTGATGTATTATCGACACAGTCTACATGGGTGAAAAAATTTTACTGTTTGTATAGTTTTGCTTCCAAACTGGATAAAATGTGGAACAATATGTGCACATCTAGAGAATTTACACGTAGCAAATCTAAGTCTGATAAAATACACTCAAAAGATACAGGTCTAAGGCATTCTCTCTGTTTTACCCTGTGTCATACACACTCGCGGCGCAACAGGCACTAGGACCCGGAAGTAGTAAGGTCATGAACCAGCAAGCATAAAAGGAGACAAGTTGGCGCTTCACATTGCTCAGTCATAGAGTTCACCCATGTCGGTTCAGATTGTTCGTCTGCCATTACATGAGTACTTACTTTCTTGGATTTACTTTCTAATTTGAGTGTGTGTTTATAGGATGCAAATTTTAATTTGCATGGTTATCCTGCCTACTTACTTGCTTCCGCGTTTAGGTTTACCATCCACGCTACAAAGGGCTAACCGCTAATCGCCAAGTCTTGTGATCATCCCGGGTTAGTTTGTGATAAAATGACTGAGCCACGAGCGGTAAACCCAGCGGATCACTCGCACTTCTACGATGTGGTGAACCGGCACGCGAGCTAATCGACAAGCTAATCAGAGAGCTCGCTTCTCTTCACCGGAGGGTCCAAGACATCGCGGCCTTGCGCCGTGAGGTGGCGGAGTTTTGGCGGGAGAACGCGGATTATTACGAGGCTGTCGCTAGCGCGGTTAGTTGGCCGCCCATCGCGCCACCCGCCGCCCGACTCTTCTGCAGCTTCACCCTACCCCCTCCAACTTCAAATGTTTTTCTCTATTTCCTGGATAAATGGGATGGCACGGACGGGAGATGTAGTGTTTTTCTAACTGCATTAGATTTGGTGTTTAAGTTTAATTCCACAAAATACTCCACTGCTCAATTGCGCATTGCAGTCCTAGCAAGGGACTGGCTTCACAGATTAAGCCACCCTGGAGTGGCTGATCCAGCTCGCCCTCCAAATCAACCAGCACCTCCTCTCACATCCGAAGCCAGCCCCAAGAACCCTGCCACCAGCACCCACCTTCTCCAACACCGCACCACGTCTATCGACCTCCTTCACCACCATCATTCCTGGACATGTCGAATCCCCACCTCCTGCCGTGGTTAACACCGGAGCCGGGGAACCCATGCATATAGGACGTGCCTCCCTGACCGCTGCAGAACGTGAATGGCATTTTAGAGAGGAGCTCTGTGCATATTGTGAATCAGCAGCACACCACAGAGCCATATGTCCTCGTTGCCAGGTCACCTAGCGTCTCTCATCTCACGGTCCAGGTATAACTCAGAAGTATTCATTCATTCAGTAGGTCAGAAGTACTGCATTCATCGACTCCGGTGCCGCAGGTAACTTCATTGACTCTTCTTATCCCAAAAGACTGGGAGTGGTACTTTAAGCGTTATCTCAGCCGGTTCGAATCACATCAGTTGACGGCCGGCCTCTCTCCTCCAGCCCCATCACCACCCAGACTCAACCCATCACCCTCATCATTGACCAGCACCATGAATTCATCCAATTTCACCTCACCTCCATCTCATCCCCACCCATCATCCTCGGATACCCTTGGCTTCTACCGCATGACCCTCTCATCTCCTGGACTCAAAACCGGATCTTACAGTGGAGGCATCCCCGCCGACTATGGCGACCTGGCTGAAGATTTTTGTAAGAGACGCGCCACCCACCTGCCTCCTCATCGCCCTTACGCTCTTCAGCCGGGTTCTGTCCCTCTCTGCAGCCATTTTTCAACAATTCATAAATGATGTTCATAGAGGCATGTTATGCGATGGGTATTCGTCTACCTTGATGATATCCTCATCTACTCATGCACCGTCAAAGAACACACCCAACTCGTCAGAGCGGTCCTTAAGAGATTGATCGCCCACCAACTGTACTGTAAGTTAAAAAGTGTTTTTTACCAGCACTCCACCACGTTCCTGGGTTTTGTCATCTCACCCCAGGGTGTGGCCATGGACCTGTAGAAGCTAGTAGTTGTGCATCATTGGCCCCTACCCAAAACACTCAAGCAGCTTCAACGGTTTCTCGGGTTTGCAAACTTCTATCGCCGCTTTATCCGGGACAACAGTACAGTTGCAGCCCCTTTAGCCACTCTGACCCGCCCATCATGTCACCACTTGAACCTCAACTCCATCACCGCCTTCCACGAACTTCGCTGTCGATTCACCACTGCACCCATTCTCATCCACCCAGATGCGAATAAACCGTTTGTTGTGGAGGTGGATGCTTTAGATGTGGGCGCCAGGGCTGTCCTCTCCCAACGAGATCAAGACCAGAAACTACACCCTTGTAGTTTCATCTTCAAAAAATTTGACCTCACTCAGTAGCGATACGGGGTAGAGGACCACGAGCTGCTGGCCATAAACTGGCCATTGTAAGAATGGCGACACTGGCTCTAGGGTGCCAGAGAACCATTTATCATCTGGACCGATCACTAAAACCTCTTCACCATCCAGAACCTAAGACAGCTTAACCCAAGACAGGCGCGGTGGGCATTGTTCTTAGAACACTCTAATTTACATCTGTCCTACCGCGCCTGTCCTCCCTCCCTCCAAGATCATTGCCCCACTCCACTGGAAAATAGAAAAAGGGTTTGGCAAGCACAGGCGGCGGAGAACGAACCGGCAGGTGTGCCGCCTGCGGGACTCCACGTCCCCAACACCATACAAACCGAAGTCATCCAATGGGGTCATTCTACTCCTCTCTCGGGGCACCCAGGCACACGACGCGCCCTCCAGTTCGTACGGCACGCTTTCTGGTAACCATCCATGGCCAAGGACATCAACGAGTTCGTCTAGGCGTACCCAGTGTGCGCCAGGGCCAAGGTTACGAACCAACAAACACCCGGGGAACTCCAACTGCTCCCAGTTCCCTGCCGCCCTTGGACGGACATTGCCCTCGACTTCATCACGGGCCTGCCAGCCTCAGAGGGAAAGAACACCATACTAACCATCGTGGATCGATTCTCCAAAGCTGTGCATTTGGTGGCCCTTTCCGAACTACTGTCAGCTAAACAAACGGCCGAGCTGATGTTAGAGCACGTAGTGCGTCTGCATGGGTTCCCAAAGGACATCATCTCGAACAGAGGGCCCCAGTTCACTGCCAGGTTCTGGAAGGCCTTCTGCCGTCTGATCGACTCCACCTGCGGCTTGTCATCTAGATACCACCCTCATACTAACGGTCAGATGGAGCGGACCAACCAACAACTGGAGCGCTATCTGAGATGTCTTGTAGCAGATGGTCAGAGCTCCTGGGCTCGCTACCTCATTTTGGCAGAACTTTCACACAATGTCCGCATCTCTTCTGCTACAAGGCTAAGCCCATTTGAGGTATGCCATGGTTTCCAACCTTCGATGTTCAACCACCAAGAACCGGAGGTTGGCGTACCGTCAGCCCAACAGTTGGTCCGCAGGGGTCGGCGGTTATGGAACCAGGCTAATCGGGCCATCCAACAAGCCAACGCCCGCTACACTACCCAACACCGCCGTCGACACCCTCTGGGGCAATTGTACTACGTAGGTGAGAAGGTATGGCTTTTAACTAAAAATCTTTACCTTCACACTGAGTCAAGAAACCTAGATTCATCGGCCCATATCGCATCACCCACCGGATAAATCCTGTCACCTACTGGCTCCAGCTGCCTGCATCACTCTGAATCCATCCGGTATTTCATTTCTCTCAACTCAAACCCTTTACCACCTCACCCATGATAGTACCCACCCCCCCCCAACTCCTCCTCCCCGGATCATTGACGGTGGTCTCGCCTACACTGTGCACCAGATTCTCGACTTGCGTCCTCGGGGCAGAGGTATTCAGTACTTGGTCGACTGGGAGGGCTACGGCCCCGAGGAGCAATCTTGGATTCTGGCCCAGATCCCGAACTGATTCGAGACTACAATCGTCGGGTATCCTCCACCCCAGGACTGTCGGGAGTCAGTCCTGGACAAAGGGAGTACTGTCATACACTCATGGCGCAACTGGCACTAGGACCTGGAAGTAGTAAGCTTGTGAACCAGGAAGCATAAAAGGAGACAAGGTGGCGCTTCACATAGCTTGATTGCCTGTGTGATAGCTTGATCACACAGATTAATCGCCTGCCATTACATGAGTACTCACTTTCTTGGGTTTACTTTCTGATTCGGGTGTGTGTTTATAGGACGCGGGTAAAATTTGTGTTTTTCCCTTGCTCCCCATCTGTGAAAGTCCTTAGACTAATTCGCGTGGTTATCCTGCCTACTCGCTTGCTTCCTCGTTTGGGTTTACCATCCACGCTACCGAGGGCTAACCACTAATCGCCAAGTCTTCTGATCATCCCGGGTTAGTCAGGGGTACCATGTTGTTATCATTCTGGAAAAAAATGTTAGTTTACATATTGTATTTCACATTGTATGATTTTGCTTCTGAGCCATTAGCAAACCTGTTGAATTCCATAAAATATAATATAACACATTGTTAATTCTATTTGCTGGATGATGATTTGTTTGCATGCTTGTAATTTCAATAATACTGAGATTGTTTTGGAGAATAAATTTACAACTTAAATACATGTGCTATTATGAAGGCCATAATCATGTTTTTTGTTTGTTTGTTGAATATTGAGGTTGCTTTTATTTTTTTTGTTACTAACACTAGTTCATATTTTATTGTTTGATTTTGTATTTAGGTTTATACACACAAGCACACACACAATATTTATCTTCACAGGGTCATGTCAAGTCTCGAGCCGACCACAGTAGTGTTAAGGAACGAGGCAAGGTACATTTATTGTTCACCAATTTCTGAACACTTGTTAGCACAAGTCTTTGGAATCCCATCAAGTAAGTGAAGAACATGCAAACTCCATGCACACAGACCTGAAGAAGGAATCGCACCCTTAACCCTGAGGAGTGAAACCACACTGCTATCCACTACTCCACTGTGCCACTCCTATATTATATTCTATTACATTATATCAAATTATGTAATATTATATTTTCAGTCAAAATTTTGGACATACCTTCTAATTCAATGTTTTTTGTTTTTTAAATTATCCAGAATTCAAAACTATGAAAAAAACACATGTGGAATTAGGAAATTACATGACAACAGGAACAGTAAACTGTTATTTTAAGACATGAAGATCAGGTTTTCTGTAACGGTTTTTTGCATGTAAAATATTGTCACGTGCATTGCCAAAACTCATCAAGCACCATGATGAAACTGGCTCTCATAAAGGCTCTCCAGGAAGGCAAAACCAAAACTTACATCTGCTGCAGTGGAGAAGTTCATTTAGAGTTACCAGCCTCAGAAATCACAAATTAACAAACATCACCTTAGATTAAAATCATTATGAAGACTTTAAAAGGCATAAGTAGCAGACACATCGTCACGGGTTACTTTGCTGTAACCCTGTTCCCTGAAAAGGCGGGAACTAGATGTTGCGTGAAAACGCTATGGGAATATCTTTTCATGTTTCCGGTTGTAAAGCATGTGAGTACCAAACATGCCAAATTTTGGCTTATATAACCTCGGTCAGGTGACGTCATCTGATTAGACGCACCTGCAGGTTATAAATAGGAGTGAGCCGGCAACATTCCTCAGATTGATTTGTCTGAACGGACGTCCGGTTCCAAAACTCGAGCCGGGGGTGAAATATCCCCTCCGCCTGAGAGAAGATCCCACCTCATTGGAATCACCCATGGTGAGCCGTTGAAGAGGGATACTAGATCCGAGAACCACACTCTGGTTGGTCAACAGGGCGCTATCAATAAGAGGTGCAAACGCTGTTGTTAGACCCTTGCCAAGACTCCCGGGAGCAGAGCTATCAGGCAAAACGCATAAAGGCGTAACCTGGGCCACGTACGGGCCAAGGCGTCCAGACCCAGGGGAGCTGGAAAAGTCAGAGAGTAGTAAAGGGGACATTTGCTGATCTTGCGAGGCAAAAATCTGCTACATGAAATTCCTCCCAGATTGACTGACTACTTCGGGGTGAGGTTTCCATTCCCCGTGTGTCAGAGATTGACTGGAAAGTACAACTGCTCCCACATTCATATGCCCTGGAATGTAAATTGCCCTGAGGGACAGAAACCTGGTGCGCTAGCTATTAGCGGCGCGAGCACAGTCCGCCCTGGCGATTAATATATGAGACTTCCATAGTGTTGTCCACCCGCACTAAGACATGGCAGCCTCTTAACTGCTGAAGGAAGTGCTTTAGGGCCAGTAATAGAGTCATCATTTCGAGGCAATTGATGTGCTGCGCGAGAAGATGGCTTCTCCAGCTCCCTTGGGCTGCATGATTCACATGCTTTTTGTCATCTAAGACCGCTTCCCAGCCTGTGAGAGAAGCATCTGTCGTTAGCACCTGTGACAAGATGAAGTTGTCTGACCACATAGGAAGAGTACGAAGCACCTGGCGCGTAATCTTTAATGGGGATTGGCCCTAGAGTGAAATCCCCTGGTTCTTAGCCACAACTGAGATGCTCTCATGTGCAGAAGGCCCAAAGGTGTCACCGTGGATACAGCTGCCATGAGAGCTAAGATCTCTGAAAGTGATGGTCACTTTCTGGTCTAGCTTGAATTCCTTAAGGGTGTTGAGGATGGATTCGACACGGGCGGGAGACCGCTGTGCCCGCTTACGCTCGAATCCCATGTGGCACCCAATATGTTGTCCTTTGAATAGGAAAGAGCAGCTTTTCGTGGCATTGGGTCTCAATTCCAAGAAACAAGGGTGAGCTAGGACAACATGCTGATGTCGAAGCGCTAGCTACTGAGACTGGGCCAGCCAGTCGTATATGTAATTCAATATGGATGCCCAGGAGTCATAAGAGCCAGAACTACATCCATGCATTTTGTATATGTGCGGGTGAGAGCTAGACCAAATGGAAGGACCCGATACTGGTAAGCTTTGCCCCAAACGGGAACCTCAGGAACCTCCTGTGTTGTGGCAATATTTCTATATAAAAGTAAGCGTCCTTCAATCGATTGTCACAAATCAAGATTTGAGAGCAATCACTTTGACAGTCAACATTTTACAGCTGTATTATTCATTTTAGATAGCAGGACAGCCTGCGAAATCAAAAAATTGGACGCAGCCCCCCGTTCCTTTTGGAACCTGTTAGTGGTTCGGCATCCTAGGATGTAGCAGGATAAAACCGAGGCACTAACATATCTTTGGATATCGGTGGGGGGTGCCCGGTGGGGGCATGCTTTTAAAGGAAAGAGCGCTGAGTGCTGCTACCCAGGTCCTGAGCGCGTAGGCGATATTTTATTTTTAGTGAAGAAGACAGTGCGGCAATCTGATCTTTTGGAGGCTGTCTGTGAGGGGCGACGAGCCGAACCCCAGTCTCCTGAGCACAGCGTGGGAGAAATTTCCCAAAGGCCTGTTCATACAATCTAGCCTCTCGAAACCTAGTGGCGACGGCGAATAGGCCGGAAGCTAAAACAGGAGCATCAAGGAGGAAAGTTCTGTCCTTATCCTTGATGCCTGTTAGATTTAGCCATAGTTGTCTTTTAGCAGTCACCAATGAGGCCATAGAACGGCCGATAGCACGGGCTGTCTGTTTAGTCGCACACAGGGATAAATCAGTAGCCCGGCGTAATTCAGTGAATGCTTCTTGATTCACTGTGTTGCTCGTGCTCAGATCTTTCAGCAGATCAGCCTGGTACGCCTGCAAAACTGCCATGGTGTGCAAGGAAGCGGCGGCCTGACCTGCTGCTTGAAACGCTTTCCCTACAAGGGTAGAAGAAGTTCTACATGGCTAGGAGGGAAGTCTTGGTTTCTTTAATGAAGATGATGCCGCAGGAGAGAGATAGCCCACAAGCGTCTCTTCCATCTGGGGCATCATGATGTAACCTCGTGCTTTTGCATCCACGATATTTAAATAAAACCGATGGAACAAAAATACGGGAAAAAAAAGGATTCTTCCAAGAACAAGATATTTCGTTATGGATGTCATTAAAGAATGGAAGAGAGCAGCGTTTTGGCTCCATCTCCTGGCCTCCCAACAGGAATTTGTCGTGTAATTTTGCGTGTTTTGGGTGAGCTTGCTCCTGTGGCCAATCAATATGCAGTCGTTCGACTGCACGCGTTATAACCTCAAGCAGCTTCTCATACTCTCTCATATTTAAAGGAGCGTTCTGAGGAAGCTACTTCTATTTCCACAGAAGCAGAGGATTCAGTCTCTTCAACGCACCCACGAGAGGCACCAAATTGCGCTCGTGAAGTGGAAGGAGAGAGTTCGGGATCGGGGGAGAGGGCGAGAGAAAGGAGGGACTCCGTCTCTTGTGCCTCGGCCAAGTCAGCCTGTGATCCCCATGAGTGCAACGTGGCTCGTGGCTCCCTAAAGAACGCGAGGCGCGCGCGTAGCAGCTTCATGGGGAGAAGATCACAGTGCTCACACTCTCCATTAAGCCCTTCGAGAGCGTGCTTCTCACCCAAACATTCAAAGCAGAAAGTCTACATGTCGCCCTCCAAAAGGAAATTATCGCACGGAGGGGGACATCTAGCTCTAAACTCCGCCATTATTGTCTGGTGAGTTTTATAAGCTTTAAATTTTGCTGTTAGATTTTTAGTATGCTTGTTGAAACACACGCGCACACAATGCGGTGAAGTAAAAGATCTGAGGAATGTTGCCGGCTTACTCCTATTTATAACCTGCAGGTGCGTCCAATCAGATGACGTCACCTGACCGAGGTTATATAAGCCAAAATTTGGCGTGTTTGGTACACCCATGCTTCACAACCGGCAACATGAAAAGATATTCCCATAGCGTTTTCACGCAGCATCGAGTGTAGCCTTTGAAAGGGAACTAAATATCAACTGATAAATGAGATAATGGCATACCTTGGATGCCTTCAGCATTGTTTTACAATGTAGGAGGAATCAAAAATCAGGAAAGACCATGGAATTAGAAGGTATGTCTGAACTTTTGACTAGTAGTGTATATATTATATTATGTTATATTATATTATATTATATTATATTATATTATATTATATTATATTATAGTATAGTATAGTATAGTGAGTAACAAATTAAGATTTCCAAAATGTCAGTGCCAGACGAATAAAAAAAAAAATTCCATGTCTAGTAAAATATGATTTGCTTCTTATTTTTAGCTTGGAGCACTGCTTTAGAGGGAAAGTTTGAGAAAATTTCTACATAAAGTGACACTGAAAAGTATGGACAACTCAATAAAGCATATATAAAATGTAATTTAAAAAGTAATGCAAAATAAAATCCTTGTCAACACTTGACTTTAATTTCACATACACTATGATGAGACTTGTACCACATGTCTGATGATTTAATCCTTGTCCTAACAGAGTGAGATCTGAGTGAGATTCTTGGTTTTGGATGAGTCTTTTGCTTTCTCCTACTCAGGTTGTTCAATGATGCCATCAGATCTCACACTGTTTCTGCATTTTTGCTTTTGTTTTCTGTTCTGAGTCTCAGTCTACTTTTTAAACTCTTGAACAAACTTCATTATTAACTAAGCCTCCACAAGGATCCATTCCAACCTGTTTCTTGCCAAGTTTTTATTTTGAAATCTCTATACTAGTGACAGAATATGTTTAAAAGAAAGGCAAGATGGGTTTTATCAATTGAATCAGAATTGTTCAGTTGGAAAGTATATATTTTTCACTGCTGGTAGCGTATGTGTATTTAGTGTGTTTTCCATGGTAAGAAGGCTATGGGGTGGGGGTTGGTGGGGGGTGAACGTAATTACACAATGTGCCGAGCATTTAAAGGAATATAAATATCACACAAAATATGATTTTAATGTGACTAGGCTGGCGGCATGGTGGATTAGTAGTTAGCACTGTTGCTTTGTACTTCCATGGTCCAGGTTTTGTTTCCAATTTTGTGTCTGTGTGCATGACCCAAAGTACCCATAGTGTGTGAATGAGCATGTGAGTGTGTGTGCTATTGTGCCCAGGTAGATTTGGACCCTTGTTTAGGGTGTACCCCGCACCCTTTTGCCCTAAGTCTTCTGCGATAGACTCCGGGCCCTGCACAACACTGTACAGTATACCAGATAAAGTGGTCTAGACAATGAGTAAGTATTCAATAACAAAGAATTCAACCCCTTAACAAGTTAACATTTGGTAGATCCTGTAT
Source organism: Clarias gariepinus (assembly GCF_024256425.1). Taxonomy (NCBI): domain Eukaryota; kingdom Metazoa; phylum Chordata; class Actinopteri; order Siluriformes; family Clariidae; genus Clarias; species Clarias gariepinus. Next base: position 10,310,462 of record NC_071108.1, on the reverse strand, counting down.
GTCTCGACCAGCTTCGCACATTTAAATTGAGATACCTTTCATTCTGCATGGCAAATTTGCTCAATCTCAATAAGACCGAATGGCGGTCATTGGTGAACTACAATTGCTACAGTTTCTCAATCAGATTGCAGTCTGAGCTTTGACTGGGCCTCTCTAATGCATTTGTGTTCCTGATTTTTTAAGCCACTTCAGTGTAGCTTTTTGTAGTACAGCTTGTGTCAAGTTCGTGTTAAGGTAAATTACCAATCCTTAAGTCTCTTGCAGAAATGCAATAGGTTTTTTTTAGGTAAAATTGCCCTGAAATTGGCGGCCAAATTTTTTTCCTTATCTCTGACCACTTTTCCACTGAATGAAAAACACCAGGACAGCATAATGCTACCACCATGCTTCATTGTGGGGGTGGTCTTGTCCTCATGTAATATATTGGAACTGAGAGAAGCTGTATTTTTTTAAGTGTTGGCTTCTCCTTCTAGAAAAATGTGCCACAGTTTCTATTTAAGGAATAAAGTAAACAACTTCACAGTTATTGTCATGATTCACCCAGTTTTTCTGTCTTGAGTAGAAAACAAGCAATAACTGTGAAAATACTTCATTTAAGGGCTGTGTTTGCAAGATTATATGACACATACGTAAGCCTTTCATGAAATCTGGCATAAACCCACACCATCACTAAAAAAGCTTTATTTAACACAATCCGCATATTTCGAACGAGTCTTCATTCCAACACACATGATTTTGGGAGTCCACCTACAGGCATGATTTTGGGAGGTCAGGATTAAACCAAGAACGCTGGAACTGTGAACTGGCAATGTTTCCTTTACCACCCATCATTATTATCATTATGAATAGTAATAATTAAACCATATAATACTAGTTATCCTCTACAAGCTAAGAGTTGGTTAGAGTTCCAGAGTGTATTCCATATGAGCCAATTTAAATATATCAATCAGTGCAAAATTCATTATTATAAAGAACAATATGTTTATGTGGGCAAGTAGTGTATTGAAAGTTTTAAAATGATAACTGTATATTATTTATATTTAACAAGAAGTTAGTTACTTTCGGCAATGCTAGTCCTGTGTGTCATGTTTCACTTAACAAACATGGATCCACCATTAAACTCTCCTGAATTCTCATAGCCAGACTATGCTGAACAAAGGTGCAGAGAGAAGCAGGGACTCAAGGACGGGAGAGGGGGAAGAGAGTGCGTAGGAGTGTAAGAATTAACCGTGGATGAAAATCTACCACCGCCATCAGACAAGGGACCAATTCAATCTCAATTTCACCCACAGCAAAAATGCAAAGCAAAACAGAGGGCTGCTTTCCCACCTCTTAAAGCAAAACCAGGATTTCATTCTCTTTTATTTCTCTCTCTGCCTCTGTCTTTTTTTCCTGTCCTTCATGTCTGACTTTACATAACACTCTGATTTCATGCATGTTTATCTGTTAGCGTCCTGATATATAATCAGTTGCATCATTGCAATCTAAGAACCAGAACATTGAAAGGCAGAATCTCTAGAGTCTCTTAGCTGCACTAAAAGTGCATACTTTTAAATCTGATGTACTTAGCTTAATATTTCTATTTGAACCAACATTATAATGATATTGACAATACTTACGGTATGTAACCTATTTCACTTAAACATTTTAATGTAACAATAATATTTTTTTATTTCACACTATCAAAATGTCAAGCAACCACCTTTACTCCTTCATATTTGCTAACATTTAAAACAAGTGAACTCATACCCTGCTGTCTGCTCTGCTGTCTTACAGAAAACTTATAAATATATTATGAAAGAAAAATGAAAGGGAAAGGACATGACACTAAAGTTTTATTCACTTGATGTCAGTACACTTCAAGTAAAATCTTCAATATAAATGAAGGGAGAACTAACAGCAGAGGTGTGTAAAGTAAAAGGGGAATAGACCTCACTCAAGCAAAAAGCCATTTATCTGTTTTACATATCCAGTCGAGGAACGAACACTGTCCTGGAGAGTTGCAGCTGTCTGAGGAGCTCTTCGCATGCCCTAGGTAAATCAAAGTGACTGTAAAAGGATGCACGCTGTGTAAAAGCATCTGGGAAAATTACTGCACAGCCAGTGGCACAGTGAGAGGACCTTACGGGAACACAGTCACCAACGCGCCACACATCCATTCAAATTTAAGTACCACTAATAAGTTAAATACATTCATTAAAGAAGGTCTATAAATCTGTGCATCACAAATAATTAACAATTTTATTAGTTGGAAAATTTCCCACTATTTTGTATGTGCTGTATCTACAGGGCTTGTTTGTATGATGGTGGCTATGTCAATAATCAATTCAAAGCACGTCCATCTGAGTACAGCAAAGATGAAATGGCAGATCTTTATTTAAATATATTGCGAATACAAAACAACTATAAAAATCAAAATATGTGTGTTTACAGCTTTAAAGGGTCATCATCTACAGTGCCAGCCAGACGTGTCATGCATTCAGGTTTTTTTCTTGAGCGCTCACAATTCCATGTCATTGTCAAATTGAAACTGTTCATGTTAATCAATCATGGTAAAAAAATCAAGAGTAAAAAACATATCCATGTTTAATAGTCAAAGTAAGAGGATTTCCAAACATGTATAATGTGATGGGTACTGGGACTTAAAAGCTGTGTGGACATAAGAAAAACACTTGTTAGTGAGCCTAATCAAAAAAGGCCAGAAATTGCTAGGGAGCATAAAGATTGGACTTTAATGAGTCTAGATTGGTTCTTTTCCACAGTGATGGTTGCATCGGTGTAAGAGGGGAGGCTCAGGAAGTTATGCACCTATCATGCAAAGAGTCAATTTGATTTTATTCGATTCGATTAGATTCAACTTTATTGTCAATGGGCAAGGTACATGTACAGAGCCAATTAAATGCAGTTGGTGCATAGTGCATAGTGGTTACTGTGCAAGCCCTTTGGAGGCACAACAGTATTGTGGCAATAAAATGAAGTCAGCTGATGACCTGAATGTACCGAATGACCAGGGTATTACATTAATGGAGTTTTTCTTCCCTGATGATACAGCTAATTCCAGGACTTAAACTGTGAAAGAATGGTTCTGGGAGCATTATTAATGAGAGGAATAATTTTCACACATGAACTGGCCATCACATTGTGCACTGTAATCAAAGCTAAAGGTGATTGAAGGATGTCAGGTAGTGTACATTGGCTTCATAATTGTATTAGTACGGCCAAAAAAGTTGAGAATTTATGAGATGATAAATGTTAAGGGCCATGTACCCTCTCAAGTTGATTGGGCACAACGCCTCTGGTGTCAGCTCATTTGAATCATGTACAAATCATGTCCACTATTTTAAAAATGTACCATTTGACTGGAATTTAAAAAACAGAGCTATATTTAGAAAAGTTATTTTCAGCAATGAAAAGGTCAAAACTAAGAGTTTCAAAGAATTTGGTCGCATATAAAGAACATCATAGTAAAGGGTTTTTTTTCACATTTCGTAGCTTGTTAGATCACTGCGGGCGGAGCAGATGTTTTACACGTTCTCTGCAAGGTTTCTTTCAACCTTCTAAAAATATGCTGATAACAGGATTGGTTACTTTACATTGCCCGTAGGGGTGTGTGTGTGTGTGTGTGTGTGTGTGTGTGTGTGTGTGTGGAGGGGCACGGTGCTTGCAGTGGGCTGATGTCCAGGGTGTGCCCTTGAAGGATAGACCCCACTGTTCCTAAAATGTGTTCCAAATCCACAACAACCCTGGCTAGGATATCATGCCAGTTATCTGAACCAGCTCCATCTTAGAGATTTTATTATTATTTTTTGAGTCAGCTGTCAAGAGCAGTGAGCTGTTTTAAAGCCTGCATGTTTGTCCTCCGATGAAGCATATCTAATAATGATAGAAGAAAGCATCTAAACAGGGCAGGATCTTGCAGTGCTAAATAGTGATTTCAGCTATTTTTAGGTGATTGGAAGCATGCACTTTTAATTACAGGGAAATAATAGGGATGTGTGTCTGGGGTGTTAGGGTGGGAGGCAAGCAGCTAAGCTGTGGGGCCAAGGACGGTCTAGAAGTTCATTGCCATTCCATATATTTTTAATCAGTGATAAACAAAAGCTCATCAGGACAGTGATGTAAAATGGTTTAATGTGAAAAAGAGCTGTACCACCTACTGAAACATATGTCTTGTGGTTTTAGTTATTGTACATCCACCTATTTGCATCCAATTTGCATGAGAAAGAGCAAGGTGAGGCCATCAGCTAGCTACTGTTACAGTACTTAAATATCACAGCTACAGATTGGTACACGTTTTTCTTTTTGTGTCAGTGTCTCAGGTGGTGATTTTTTTTTTTTTTTTTTTTTTATGTGGCAAAAGATTGCTCATCAGTGTGGCAACATTCTCCATGGAGAACCAACTGGCCAAGAAACTCAGCTTCTAAGATTTTATTCATGACTGCTACAGTTTAAAATATATGTGTATATAACAAAGAAGAAATGCATTAATTTATTATACTCGGTTAGACTGGTGACAGACCATAAGCGTAAGAAATATTGACTGTTGCATTACAATGAGGTCTAGTTCGATTATGCATTAGAGCAGTTTTTATATTTCATGAGTTGTTAAATGGGTTGTTCCATGCCCAGGAAATATGCATGGCAAGTCTGATTATACCTTGTAATGACCCTAGCACCATAATCTACTTGCAGTATATGGTCAATAATAAAAAAGCAGATCTTTATGCTCACACATGAATGTTTAAGGCAATGCGAATTCCAGTTCGTACTCATAAATTTACCTTTAAACATAAGAACAGAGAGCTTCCAGTCAGAGGTCATTTCTCACTTTACAATGAGAGAACACAATTCTATTTTTCATATAAATTTGTACTTCATAAGCTCATGTAGGGGTCAAAGACCATGACCAAACTGTTACATGATTTCTTGTTCTGCTTGGATGCTCATGACTTACCAGCTCATGTCCGACATGTGGTTTGATTTCTGCATTCTTCTCATTTTCTTGTGATTTCATTTTTTATATATTTATTCATTTATTTTTGCTTTGTTTTGTCATTAACTTTAATTCATTCTGCTGGTTTGGTTAAATATATCTGCAACCCAAAGTGATGCTTTATGAATTTGCCTAGGTGTCTTCTTAGTGACAGAAAGAAAAAAACAATAAAGTGAATACCAGCTTTATAACCCATTAATCAGTTTGTTGCCATGAGATCTGAAAAAAAGAAGATATTTGAGTAGCTTTTGGTCTTTAAACCATGGCTAGAAATTTGAGGAAGTTACCGTACTTCAAAATCATTGATCATTCACTTACTCAATTACTTTTGTCAACTCAATGGATGATACATGGATTGTGGTTTAGTCATAGGCTACTGCTTTATCTGGTATACAGGGTTGCAGGCAGGGAGTCTGGAGACTTAGGAGTCCATGCACACAGACCCAAGAAAGTAATCACCTGGGAACTTGAAGGTGCAAGGTGACCATGCTAACCACTAAGCCACCGTACTAGTCTATACATGGATGAGATGGGTTAAAATGCTGTTGTTGTAACTGTTTTTGACTGGACTGGATTGTACACAAGACAAAGACAGTCCATTATTTTCAACATGTCACATTTACAAGTATTTATTGTATTTACATATACACCAAACAGGCATAACATTATAACACAAACCGTTAAGCACAATATTATGTACTTTATGTTCCCATAAAACCTCTTGGGAGGCTGTAGTGTCTGGCACCAGGAGGTTGGTAGCTGATCCTTTGGGTGCTGATGGTTGCCAGGACGGACATCCATGGATTAGACTTGTTTGTCCAGCGATTCCATGCATGTTCGATCGGCTTGAGAACTGGTGAATTTGTAGGCCAGATCAAACTTGAAATCTATTCCTGCTAATCCCCATACACAGTAGGCTGTCATGTCCTCTGTGTTCCAAAACCTTTCTTTCTATTTACTTTTTCGATGGTTAGTGCTGCATCGTACGGTGGCTGAGAAGTGCAAAACAAAATAAAAAATAATAATAAAACTAAATAAATTCAATAACAAAATGAAAACAAAACTGAACACAAAATGACAAATTAAAAAACAAAATAACAAAACCGTATACAATATACAAATCAGAAAACACAACAACATATTCAGAAACAAAATACCAAATAAAAAAACACGACAACAATTCACTTAAACCGGAAAGGGTAGGTATAGTTCGCAAATTAAATTCTTATCGCTGATTGGATGAGACATCTGTCACTCAAGACATACAAGAAGTACTATCAAGTGAAGTCAGAATCATTTTTAAAGCACATTTAACACAACTTAGTTGACCAAATTGCCTTATAATCCTAAAATAATGAAATGAATCCTTAAATGAAAATACATCTAAATGTCCACATGGCTGCAGTACTACCTGTATATTTTGAGTGACAGATGTCTTGTCCAATCAGCGATAAGAGTTTCATTCGCAAACTAAACCTATCATTTCCGGTTTGACTGAATTTTTCTCATTTGTCATTTTGTTTCTGGATATGTCATTGTGTTTTCTGATCTGTTATATTGTTTTCAGTTTTGTTGGTTTGTTTTTGATTATGTTATTTTGTTTTTGGTGCTGTTATTTAGTTTTTGAATCTGTTATTTTGTTTTCAGTTTTGTTATTATTTTTTTTTTTATTCGATATTGCTTTCAGTTTTGTTATTTTCTTTTGCAATTCTCGGCCACCATAGCATCGGCTTTTCTGTGGAATCAGACTAGATGGATTGGCCTTTGGTCCCCGTGGGCATGAGTGAGTCTGGGGTGTCCATGATCCTGCCACCAGTTTGTTGATATATAATTATTAGTCAGTAGTAATATGTTGAGTTTATATGGTGTTAATGTTGTGGCTGATCAGTGTACATTCCTCAGTTTCAGTGTACAATGCATTTGCTGTCACACTTTAAGGACCTTTTTATGCTGTGATGGTGTGGGTGTGTGTAATTCAGTTTATGCATGCAGTCAGTAATCAGGTGAACTTGAGTGTAAGAACTTCGAGTTGAAGTCCAATCCCAATCCCAGCATGGACCTGACAGTAGTGATTGCTTATAATTAAGAGAAATTCAATATACTGGTTTAATAGAGTTTTAAGTAAGGATTCAAAGTGATTAACCTGATTGAGACTAATATCGTGTCTGCGTACTTGTTGATACTTGTTTGTTCAACTATTTAAAAGTACTTTTTGCAAAACTTAAATAAAAAAAATAATAAATCCATGATTAACTATAAGCTCACCCTGGTGTATGACTAATTATGCTTATGCTTATGTGACATTTGCAACACGTTAATGTGTTGGTCCTCCTTATGGGACAAATTACTATTTAAAAAACACATTAATAATTCATTAACATTTCACTAGAAGTGTGTCCCCATGTTAACAAGGGTTGCCAGATTAATAAATAGATTTATTTTTTCATTTGTTTGTTTTAAATGGAAGGTACTAATGATTCAACAGATATCTATGCCATCCCCCATGGTTCACTTAGCATGTTTAGTGCCCAGTCTGTGCTCTGTTATGTAGGCAGTGGAAATTACAGTACACTCTGAATTCCAATACACATGTAAATAAGTGAAATTTTCTTTGCCATTTCAGTGGAGAAATTAGGTGTTTAAGTAATTTAAGAAAGCAGTTGAGAGTAGGCCACAAGTGCTACATTGATGTATACAGTATGACTGTCCAACCATAGCCTGCTTGTTATTTACCAAATTGCTGATTCTAAAAGAATGGACCGGTTTATTCTGAGCTTCTGAAATAGCTACTCTCTCTCTCTTTCTGTCTCTCTCTCTCTCTCTCTCTCACTTTTACTTACTTTCACTCAATCTTTCATTAATAGGTTTTGTAACACTTTATTTTAAGAAAACTTTAAAGGTTTTAATTAATGTATAGTTATACTGTAACAGTATCAATAATCATGTATTTATCATTTATTTATCATTTTCTACGTAACTGACGAAATGTTAAATTGTTTTTAAGTGATATTTTTTTTCCCTTTTTTTTTTTATGATGACCATCAAGATGTCAATTTGGTTCCTTCTATAACTACATGGTGGTATATATATATATATATATATATATATATATATATATATATATATATATACACAAGTTCATGAGAATCAGTATAGAAACAATAATATATTTAAGCAAGCAAATTAATATAAACCTATTATATGAAATGCAGTCATATATAATTATAGAGCTGTGTTATTATAAAAAAAAAAAAAAAAACTTCAGATTTATGTATGTAACCGTGCGTTACTATATTTCCATTCGCACACTTCTGGACATTTCCATTCATTTTCACTTTTTATTTGCATTTAAATTTATGTTGTCTTATGTACAGATAGGTTCTATATTTCTTATATATATATATATATTTAAAAAATATATATATTTTGTTCTACTTTCTTATAGTTTCAGATATTTTTTTCTCTTTTTTATTGCTTGTTAATTGTTTTTAAAATTGTTAAGGTCACAGGCGGTTATACTGTATAAGCATTTTACTGTATATCGTACTGTGTATGACTTTGTTTGCGACAAAATTTTAATTTGATTGTGATATTTTGTACCCAATGCTCAGTAAACATGCTAATAAAATTAAAACCATTGACAAATTTATTATTGAGCACATATTAACCTTAATTTACATTGTATTAGTCAAAACTTCAATAATACATTTAGGTTTATTACATGATTTCAGTTTATAGTTTCAGTAACTTAATTTCAGGCTGAAATTAAGTTACTACTTCAATGTCTAGTATATATTCTAAAGTAAAATTTCGGTTAACAAGTTTTCTACAGATAAGCTTGCATCCTATATTCCCAGGTCTAAGTCATATCTTGCTTTTTTGTTAGCCATAAATGGAGAATACCAACAGACCATCATCCTGGCTTGATTATGCTCTCCACATCATATTTTCCACCTGAGAAAGTTAAAGCAGGACACCCTTCTATTCTATCTTTTTATTCAAAAAGTAGCTATATTGAGCCCTTTTAATGCATTCATATGAACTGCATAAATGTTTTACAAAGCAATGCTAAAATATATAGAAAAATACATGAGGCAAAAGTAACCAGTATGTGACTATTGTACTAAGACACACAAAATATATTTCAGCTAAATAAATTGTAATAAATAAAAATGCAATACAAATTTAATAAGAAAAATGTCTCAGAGCATCATAAAAGTATTTTTGTCAAAACAAAACCAATAACTTGTAATAAAAACGAATACTTGAACAGTTGACACCTAATAATATTAATCGAGCCTCTTCTTAAACTAATACTATACAACAACTAATGGCACTTTGTCTGTTTTGGCATAAGCCTTTTCTAATTCCCCCAGCATTGTTTCATAAAATGCTGTATGCTTGGAATACTAATTTATGCCTGACTGTAGAAACTAAAGTGATACTCAGTCTATAATTAGTTAATTTGTACAAAATATTTGGCAAAGAAATTTTACATTTTTTATTTAAACGAATGAATAAATAAATACATAAATTAATTCGTCAGTTAGCTCAAATAATTTAAGAATTTATTCGAAGTTAAATGATTTCCACATTAGCCTTTAAGTTATTTGAGTTTTGTCAACTCAATGGATGACGGTTCAATTCGTTCTAGATGTTGCATTTTTCAAAATTCTAGCATTAGCATTTGTGTGTGATGAATGAGCGCTATTAGGGCTGAATTTGTATACAACATTTTAATGCTTGCGCCATTACCTGCTTGCTGTGTTGAGATGAGAAATGACCCCTTTAAATGCTTTGGGTTCATTTTAAACACAGACAAAGTAGCTTTTTCCATTTTCCTCTCCAGTGTTGCTAAAGTGCCAATAATTATTATAAATGGGGCACATTTTGCTCATTTAAACAAAACACTCATGTACTGATGGATGTGGCTCTGGAAAACAATAGCAGGGTGAGTTCGGATGTGCGCTCTGGAGAGGTAACACAATCCTGTCAAAACCCTCTTGCTTGTTTGTTTATTCTTTATATATCTATTCACTGGAGAGGACAGTGCTAAGGATATACCATAAATCTAACCACGGTGGAACAATGGATTAAAATAATGCAAGGACATCAACATTAACAGTCTGGTAGCTCAGTATATTTAACTTTGTGACACTGATAGCACTTACAGACTCAGCAAATTTGATGAATTTGTGGAACTTCTTTTTTTAGGTTAAACACTTTTGAGACATTAAGGTGAAGATTTCTCAGCTTGGACCTTGTGGCCTGCAGGGTTTGAAGTATTTATTCTAGCTTCAAATGTCACCTCACCATGCTGACGAACTGTGGTCATAAAAAACAATACTAAAATCCAAGTTTCGACTTACGATTGTGTTGACTGAGGCTCTGATAAATTCATACAAATATCATAACCATTCCTGGTCCGAGTGCTCTTTTCATTAATGTATAGATGACGGTAATGATCCTTGTTTTATAACAAATATTCGTGGTAAACTATCTACAGTTTAGATTTAATTCTATGAAATTTGTATTTGTTTTACATACAAATGAGTGTGATAGCCCTCTCCCACATTCTCACACAGAGAACATTCTGAAACATAGTGTGGGCTCTTCCTCTTGCTTTCTGCAAAAGCTAGTTGCCTAGCAATAAAATCACTGATTTTATGGTCTGTGACGCTCATGCACATAAGAGCTATAGTGAAAGAAAGAAGCATAAAGACAGAAAAATGCCAGATTTAAAATTGGGTTCCTCTACATTAATTCCCAAAAGGCAGAACCTAATTGTCATAAATTTAACCCACATAGATAGACATGCATTCATCTGTCCAGTGGTTTTGTTCTCTGATATTTATCTGACAGGATCTCCAGCCTGTGGCTTCAACAACACTGTAACATTTCATGGAAACAAAACCACCCTGCTGCTGTCCGCAGCCTATATAACCAAGGGCACATTTATTCTCAAATCAATTACATGAAGCCAATGGCACAGTCATATTGTTCAGAACCCATTAACTCTGTCTTTCATTACTGAATCAACCATTAAAGCAGATAACAAACGAAGACATGCTATAAAATGACATAAGTTGTTAAATAATACATTGAGTATGTCCTCTGTTTGTCTATTTGTGACATCAACATGAAGCATTAATGCAGTATTAGGCAAAGATTGTGTTTAAACCGGCGGTCTCCTTATCCAGTATAAACCGCATCTCTCCAGGGCCACATTCATATATCAGATCATTCAGTAAATGATCCTGTGCCTCTAATGTGCCTAAACCTGCAGATCTAATCAGTTAAGAAGAAAAATAAATCCAATTACAGCTTTCCCTCCTGACATTTCCACATAGCCTTAGTCTGAACAGATACAGCTCATTATCGATCTGTATTTTCGTCTGCCTTACAGACAGAAAGTTTACCCCATCTATTTTTCCTGCAGTCTTTCTCATTTTTCAAATTTGTACTTATTTCTATTAAAGTTTGATATTTGAGCTGACGAAATTTTCCAGAAAAAAGGAGGTTATCAAGGTCCATCAAATCTCTATTGTGCCATCAACAAAAAAGCTTCCAACAGCTCAAGCCAATTATATACACAGAGCAAGTGAAGTCATCACGAGACCCACGAGATTCCATAAAATCTCATTTCTCCAGGCAACAAACACTGCATGAAAAGAGCTGTACCCTGACAAAAATGGGTATGGGAAATCCCTCCTAAATTTTAAGTTTGCCAGATGTATGAGGCAGAGTGCTTGGAAAGATAGCATGCAAAAGGAAATTTCGTGAAACGACCAGATACTTCATGTATGTGGATATATACGGGAATCTGTGAAAGTTTCTAGGAATCCTCACAGATAGCAGTGAGGGGTGATGGCTGTGTGGTGTAAAGGCCTTTTGTATGTTAATGACTAGCAAGAAAGAGGTGCTATCCTTAATATCATAGCCGGGTGGGGGGATTAGCCATGGTGTGCCTTTGTCTCTTCAGCTTGAGGGTTTGAAGAAGAAGCAAGCTGCACACACTGCTCTTCTCAAAGAGGTTATCCAGCATCTTGATGCACTTGAGCGCAAGTTTAATAAGCGAAGACCGCAAGAAGAGTCAAGCCATGTGCATAAAAGAGCTAAGAGGGCGCATAACATGGGCTTTGGGGTAAGTTAACAGCTTTATGTTAGCTGACAATATAGTACTAATTTATATCTTGCCAAGTTAGCCTAAACACACAACTACTTTTTGTTACTTGCATTGTTGTAGGTGCCCAGCTAATTTAACAGTTTGTCACATCTAAATTATATGATGTTGTTGAAAAATTTATGTAATAATACACATAAATATGATCCACAAACTGGGTAAGAACGTTGTTTCTTTACAAGCTACGTACAGGGTTTTACATAATCATTTTGAATGTAATTAATGACACTACAGTGAATTGCGAGTAACAGGGTTTGCGAGTGTTTCGCAAGACGAGAAACTTTTTAAATAAATTTTGTCTCTCTTGTTTTGACGCCAAGCGTCACATGATCACAACTGAACGAAAGTTTTTTCTCTCTCTTGCGATGCGGAATTGTGGGTAATCGTCTCCTCCCTGCTGGGTCTTAGTGCGCATCTCTCACTCGTATAATCAACATCCGTGCATGCGTGTACTGTTTACTATAACACTGACCATGTGTGTATAAAACATTTTATTTTGTGTCTGTATGTGTGTGTGTGTAAAACAAAAGCAAGTCTCATTAGAGAGGTTAAAAATCCATTTTTTCTCCCTGCTCAAACCTCAGCCTGCTCTTTGTGCCTGTGTGACGTCATTGGACACCGTGCCACACACACAGACCCCTTCTACTTTCGCCTTTACAGACACACACGCACTCTTTCTCTCTGCTCTACACAGAAACACTGCTCGTAACGATTCTTTATAAAGGTAAAGTGCAGGTTAGTTTGTTTTATTTTTACTTTACAGCAGTAATTCCATTACTGTGTCGCTCAATTGAGTTTGATTAGAGAGATTTCTTGTTTATTTTTCCGATAAAACAGTGTTTCCATTGTGTGTGCGCGTCTGTGTAAATAGAGTGGAGGAAGGTTAACTGTGCAAGACGAGAAGGGGGAGAGGGGGAGGAGCTCATTACTTTAGCTTCACACACACACATACACAGCGCCTGCACACACAAATGTAAACACTTATTTGTCTGGCTTTATTTTTAAAGTGTATGTTTATTTATTTTATTTAGACTTTATATTTTGTGTTACTTATTTTTGTGTTAATTTTTTTGTGGTGTATAACAAATAATTTAGGTTTCTATTGTTTCTTATGGGAAAATTCGATTTTGTTTACGAGTGTTTTGGAATACGAGCCTGCTTCCTGAACGAATTTTGCTCGTAATCCAAAGTCCCACTGTACTCTCTTTCCACACAGAATAAGACCTCATGATTAGGCAGTGATGATGTATCTGCTGGAGGAATTAAAGATGACATTTGCAGATGTAGACCCTGAGTGTACAAAGGGTAATCAGAAATTGTTTTTGTAATTATTTTCATGTGCCTTTATTTTTGCCCCTTTAATAATTTGAATTGTTTCTGTCACTTAACTGATTTTTTTTTTTTATCCAGCATGTTACAAGACTTACTATGAGACATTGCAGAGGAAATACTCCCAGCTAAGTCCCAGCTAAGAGACTCTATTAAGGCAGGGGCTAAAAATGTACAAATTCATTTATGTATGGTGCGTTTTGCAGTTGCAGCAGTCCAGGTATAGGAACAGATGAACTGTGGCAGACTTCAATGCTGGAGCTGGTGTCTTCATAAATGCACATTTGTTAATTTTTTCCATATTTTAGTTTTTTCCATATTCTTACTTTTCTTTGTATATTTATTAGTCTTTGTTTTAATAATACTTAATTTTTAATTAAACTTAATTTTAATAATAAAGTTCTGAATTAGTTCAATTGTCAGTTTTTAAAAGGATGTGGGGGATATATAGTACTGTGGGGGGGAGGGGGGGTCTATACATACTTGCCCAATAACCAATCAAGTCATTAAGTTGTTAGGACTTGGGTTAGTTGTAAGCTAAATAAAAAGTATTGACTGGGTAATGTCCCAATAGATGTCAGAGACTTTAAAAAAACAAACAAAAAAAAAACAATGTTGAGATAAAAAAAAACAATAGGAAAGAGCAGAGTTGTGTAAAGGTGTTGCAAATGCAAATGGAGCTTGAGGTGTGAATGTCTTCCAACAAAATCCTTGAGTGGATTATTTGCCATGGCAACAAATGGCTGTACCTTGGAAGGATTCCTCAGCAAGATACATCCGAATTGGTATCAATCTGGAAGAATCCTAACTTGGTGCAATTTGATGTATACGCTTAATGGTACTTGTAGATACTTCCCGAAAATCAGTGGTGTATACAGGAGTTTCCCAGTACAGATACACCCTTTTTTATGCAGTGAAAAGTATTCAAATTGCCAAAGTCATATTCACAAAGCTATCACTTTAAGCCATGGCCCTGGCCTGAAGATTAAACCTGGTGCAATTTTTACCCAACTTCTTACCCATCTAAAATGCAATAACGCGGATCAATGAACACTTGCCCACCTTCTTGAGGTACAAACTTTAAGGTGATAAGCTTCAAGTCCACACGATTCAGGAAGTTCTTTAGGCCTAACCTCCAACATGGCCCTTAACTTATTCAAATGTCCTACAGAAGAGAAAAATTTAATTCAATACAATACATTCCTTCAATAATGCCATATAAAAAAAAACCGGATAAATCTATAATGAGAAGAAAAAAAAAAATATATATATATATATATATATATATATCAAAAAAATCTTGCTATATTTTTGGTGTTTATTAAAGACTGAGTACATGGGGTTGACAATCTACATCTACATATGTATTTTAATTTGGCACGATTATAATTGCAAGGCAGCGTGACATTCTGTCAAATATGTTTTATTACAAACCTGCTTCTTCATTTATTTTATTTTTGTTGTTGCATTGTCTTCATTATATTTCCAAACATGAAAGAACTAACAGGTTTTTGTTGGCAGGAAAAGGTGGACTATGACCCATACAGGAATAACAAGACCAACTTGTCAGTTACAGTCAGTGAGCAGCCATTTTGATGTGCTCTGTAAAAAACAGGACACCAACAAAAGGTTCTGTTTTTGTTTTGATTTCTCTAAATTTTTAATTAGCCCTGAAAAGCATAATTCTGCAAAAGTTTGGAGAAAAGGCCAACAATGACTCAGGAAGCCAAGGTCAGAGTCACTGGTCCTGTTTCCCACATGTTCAGAGATGTCGATAAAAACAACCCAGCTGAACAAGCACACAGAGAGATTTAAAACGCACTGCAAGTTTTATTACAGGAGAGAGCGATTCAAACACAGACATGTGAAGAGCTAAAACAGATTTACAAGTAGAAAGATAAAATGCTGGCAGAGGAATAGTTTTTCTGAGGAACTGCTACATAATTTTACTTGTTGATTTATTTATTTATTTACTTGTAGTTGTGGTTTGAGGGCTACTGGGTATAAGAGTAATTAATGTTAAGTGTGAACTTAGGGAATTAGTGACCTTAACAGTAAAGCGTTTTGTGCCCATTGTCTATATTAGCATAGTTTGCTAATACAGTATACTGTCTAAATCTATACTTATAATAAAACTGTAAAGTTGTCGTCTCTGTTCATTTAAAATATTTGAGAAAAATTATAATTTGGGGGAATATAAGATGAGTAATAGAACACATTGATGGTTTTTGAATTTTTTGTCTGTTTGTTTGTCTGACTGTTTGTTTGTGCATGTATCATTTTAATGAGGTTTTTTTACAGCTGTATTTGGCCGACCTTCAGGTAGCATATAGGCTTTGTTTTATCACAATTTTCCCATTAAAAGGGAAGATATGCTAATTTGAATGTTAAATGGAAAAGTCCTTATATCATAAAAAATAAATCGACCTTGAAAAAAATCATTAGTTCATCTCACAATTCAACAAATGGCACTGTACATTTTTTAATAAGTACTTATGAGTTTGCAATGAAATCTTCTTAATAAACACAGTAACACATTCACAGAGTTCATGGTAACACATAAAAATTTTACTTAATTCCAAAATTCAGATGCTGTTATACATTTTTTAAAACGTGCTTATGAGTGTGCAATTAAATTTCACAACTTTGTGGGCAAATCTAGTGTATTCATACTACTGTAAGTTAGTTAGGCTTTCTAATAATTTTATTCTTTTTTTAGACGGTTTACTTATAACATTCAATCTGACATGTTTGTGATTATATAAATATGCAGTGGAACCTTGGATTGTGAGTAACTTGGTCAGCAGGTATTTTGCAAGACAATTTTTTTTTTTGTAATAAATTTTAACTTAATAAAGAAGCGAGGTCTTGATATACGAGTAGTACGCATGCGCTTTGTCTGCCAAACATCACATAATCGCAACTTAGTCAATGGTTCTTCTCTCTCACACATACGCTGTGGGATTATGGGTAATTGTCTCCCATGCTCAGTGCGCATGCATCACTCAAATAGTCAACATCTGTGTACTATTTGCTATAACATTGTGACCACATGTGTGTGCACATGTAAAGGTTTTTTTTTTCTTTGGGGTCCAAGTGTAGTGACTGTTCTTTAGTAACAACAGCCTGCAACAATGGCCTGCCTGAGGAAAAGGTAGTAGCAGTGCGGGAAATGGATCTGTTTAATGACAATTCAACATCACGTTATCATGTGTGTGTGAAAGTCGTTCTACATAGTAGCTCTCCCTCCCTTCTCCTGTCCTCTCTTGTTTTACTTCCTTAATTTGTTTTATTTTTACCTTATATTTTTTATAAATTATATTTATTTAAATATTTTTGAATTGTAGAACAACCTGAAAACTCATTTGAATTTTTATTACTTCTTATAGGGAAATTTGCTTTGATATACAATGCTTTGATATACAAGCACACGTAAGGAAAAAATGATGCTTGCAATCCAAGATTTAACTGTATATAGAAAATTTATTTGTACCACTGTGGTCTGAAACAAAAAAACTGTTGTAGTTGCAGTGTCTTAATGTTGCCCCTGGACATGTATTTATGGATACATGTATTTACTAATTAATCAAATAGACATTTTAGCATTTTAGTAATCCAATGATTTGTTTACTTATTAAAAAAAAAAAAACTTCTACTAAGAAATGTGTTGTATTTCATTTTAGTTAAACCCCATGCAGCTGACAGTTATAATTATGCAACAGTTAATACTGTCCAAGTAATCAGACTGGACCAGAGATTTTCTATGAGAGCTGATATAGAGTATAACAGCTGGGATGTTTAACTACATGCATAACTTTTACTGTTTGAGTCAGGGATCTCCTTATATTGGCATAAAATGTACATTTTTGCCATTGTAGTAGCTAATACATTAGCTGTGCATTAATAATATGGCTTAATATGTAATAGAATATTGCATAAATCAACTCATGCAACTTTTAAACCTGTGCAAAAGTACAAATAAGGAAATGCATTTTGTGAGACTCTGGCGCAGATGAAAATGGGACATCTGTTCGATTATTAATTTTAAATCTTACTTAAGAATCTAGCATTTATTTGATATTAGCTGATTTTGAAAAAAAAAATGTCTACCACTTATGCACTCATTTTTGTCTAGGGTTGTACAAAATTCTCACACTGTAGTTTGCTTATAGTTTGGGTTGCTTAAGAAGCATGTCCCAGTTCAGTTGCTGAACTGTTTGTGTTGGCAGAGTCGAGTAACTGATTAAATAAATACACAAATCATAGTCTGCACTGTTGTGTAAAGGTGGCCTCGTGCCTACAACTGGAATTGCTACTGTAGGTCAGGGGTAGCTCAGTGGTTAAGGCTTTAGGCAAAGCCCTTAACCCCTTAAAATGCTTAGATGTATAATGAGATAAAAATGTAAGTCTGCTCTTCTGATGTTGATTAAATAAAGTTATTAATTAAAAAACAATTAATTAGCAAACAATAGTTAATCATCTGAAACTTTCATGAGTGGTTATTATAAAGAAAAAAAACAGGTTACTAAAATAGGACAGGCAGTCTGATAAATGTTCCTGTAGAAAATCTGCATAAGTTAATTTTTTAAATGTTTTAAAAAGTTACTGAATAGCATACTGGACAAAACCACAGATGATAAAATGCATAAACCCAGTCAGTCATCTAATTGAACTCTTCTAACGACTTCTGATTGCAGTGTGGTGGCTTGCTTTGTGTAAATAGATGCTGTACCTACTGAACCACTAAAGCACCAAATTCAAATTTTATTTGTCACATACATAGTCATACACAATACGATATGCAATGAAAAGCTTATACGACCGTCTGTGACCTTAAAAAAATAAAAGCTTATAGATAAGAAATAAATAAGAATAAAAAGAAATACAATATAAAATGAATTTAACTAGGATAATAATACAAATATTTTGTACAAATAAGGACATTACACAATATAGCAAAATATGGAAGATATAGAAAAAATATAAATTTAGTGTAAATAAAGGAAAAATGAAGTAAAAATGACTGGGGGTGTGCAAATATGCATAAAAAGTGTCTTATTAAAGTGTCTTGTTCAATTATCCAGAAATAACACATGATTACAAACATACAACCATGGTGGAGTCAGAGAAAGAGAGAGTTAGAGTAGAAATGCATAATGTTTATTACAGTACTACACCTGGTGGTGTAACATTTTGTCTAAATGGCTTCCTCAGCCAGAGAATATATTCAGATGAACAGCTGTATTTTCTTTGACCCTCTTAAAGGACAGAAAATTACAGACAAAACTGATGCTAAAAGACTTGCACTAAAGGCAATGGAATCCCATGTACCAATTCCCCTCAACGATTTTTCCTAGAACGTCATGGCACAAAAATTACTCTGACTAAATCAAATCCAAAAGAGCAGTGTTTATATGTGTATGGGGTCAGCATTTACTATCACTTTACAGTAGTTAATCCAATACAGGAATTGCTTACAAAGGATATTATTATAGCACTGGACAGCCTGGCCTGGTACAACTGGTGCATTCAAGATTTATCAGTTTATTTATTTATTTAGTTATTTATTTAGTTAGTTAGTCATTTAGTTAGTTAGTCAGTTAGTTAGTCAGTTAGTTAGTTAGTTGGGGGGGGGGGGGGGGGGGGGGGGAGAGAGTGCTAACCCTCCGCTTTGCCCCGGTCCCCTGACATGGTCCAGTCCCTTGACCAAATATATGGGTTCAGCATAAGTCCTATTGCTGATCTGTTATTTATATCTATTAATAATACATATTTACTAAATGTTTTATGGTAGATATTCTGTCATTATTCATATTTACCCCACCAAAAATATATATTTAAAAAAGGAAGCAATGCTAAAAAGGAATAAACACAAAGGCTACAGAATAATCACTGTCTAAAAAAGATACCAAACTTTGAAAAGAACATGAATCCTTGAAACATTTAAAAATGCGATAATCTATGGAGGCAACTTTTTGAGCATTTCAGCCTAACCTCAGTTATTCAAACGGTGAATATCTATGTTTTATTGCAGTGAACATGTAATCACATCACATCCCAGTGGTACAAGCTATCACTTAAAAGAATTTCATAAATGCTGTAAAAATGTTTCTACATCACAAGGTGAGGTTAAAATATCCTGTTAAAATGAAATTTTCTGGAATTTAGATAGAATTCTTTTTTTAGTACATGTTACTATGTAGGTGTGCTGATGTGTGGGTCAAAAGCTATTTAGTATGCATAAAGCTCCAGAAATATCACAAAGGGTTTTTCCACAATGGTACAGTATGGTTAAGAAGCCATCATTCTATCCGGTCCTATTGAATGTGGATTTTGTAATGTTCTTACCTAATAAACTAAGCTACAAGCTGGAGTAATTTACAACTTAGACCATGGCACTGAATGTCAAACATAATGTGATTGTAATTTGAATACAAAAATAATGAATAGGATGCATCTAAAATGTGTTGGCATAAAGGTAATTAAGATAATTTGCTTCCAGCATGATGATCACAATGTGTGATATGTGACTTTGCAATGAAAAAAAGGTTGTCAGATCATTTAAAGGAACTTAAGGTTTTATCTTATTATACATCTGAGGGTTAACTTGCTCAAAGGCCCAACATCAGCAACAGTGTACCTTACCCACTAAGATACACCTGCCCTAGATCAAGAAACAAATAGATCAAGGAAATCTGAAAATAACTCCCCTAAAGCATATGAATAGCATGGACTATAGGACTACAGTTGGCTTGTTATATGGTCTTCTAACTTTTTGTTCTTATATCCTTGCATTTATTAACTATGCCACTTAGCCTGTGTTGGGTCACTGCAGTCCTTAGGTTTATCCCAAGGAATGTAAGGCACAAGGCAGGGTACACCCTGGATGGGGTGCCAACCCATTGCAGAGAATAATCACACACACACTCTCAACATCATACCCTATAGGCAACTTGGAAACACCAATCACCCTACATTGCATGTTTTTGGACTGTGGGCTAAAAGAAACCCACCAAGCAAGGGAAAAACATATACACAGAGTGCAGGTGAGGTTCGAACCTTCCAGCCCAAGAAGTGTGAAGTAGTGGTGTTGCCTTTGTTCTCAGAACATTCCTAAATAGATGAAAGCATTTTCTTTTTCGCAAACAGTACAAGTATTACAAGGAGCTGGATAAAACAAAGTTTAGTGAGGGAAAGATGATATTTTCTAATAAAGAAAGCGGTTCATGTATCATGCAGAGTATTGGATTGTAATGGACTGCATGTAATATGAATTACATAATTTGCTAACAAAATCAAATACTGTGAAGCACTGTGGCACAGCGGGTAGCATTGCCACTTCTCAGCTCCAGAGTCCCCAGTTCTACTCTGAGCTCAAATTACTATGTGTGAAGATTCTGTGCTTATAGACAGCAGGTATTAGTAATCACTACATAGCTTCAGCATTTCTACCTTCATCAAGAGTTTTCACTACAGTCTAATATGGCTATGCAAAATAAAGCATGTTTGCCATACACTTAACATTTCAAATGTCTTCTTAAATGTTTTGTTCACTTTTCAATTAAGATGTAAGCCCAGCTTTTCAAATGTTGTTTTAATCAGAAAAAATAAGTGTCAAAGTACTGTAATGCTTTTAGGACTAAGAAAAATCAAGAAGGAACAATAAAAAGAACACTATTAAAAGTGATAGATAGAAACCAAATGAGGCGGCACAGTGGTGAAGTGGTTAGCACAGTCGCCTTGCACCTCCGGGGGCCACGTTCGATTCCCATCTCTGTGTGCATGGAGTTTGCATGTTCTCCCTGTGCTTGGTGGGTTTCCTCCGGGTACTCTAGTTTCCTCCCACAGTCCAAAGTCATGTAGGTTAGGCTAATTGGCATTCCCAAATTGCCCATAGTGTGAGTGTGTATATGTGTGTGTGATTGATTGGCACCCTGTCCAGGGTGTACCCTGCCTTGTGCCCTAAGCCTCCTGGGATAGGCTCCAGGCCCCCACGACCCTGAATACAGGATAAAGCTGTATAGAAGATGAGTGAGTGAGAACCCAAATGATCTCATTAAGACCTTGCTTGCCAATATTCATTTATTACCTATATTTATTATTCATTGCCAATATGAAATGTATTACAAAAATAAACAAATACTTAAATTATTGTCTTGGTAGTAGACACATTGTGAGACAGTGCTTATCATTTACACTTTCTATAATATGTATTTATTCATCTGCTATATTGCTTCTCCATGTTCTATTGTCCAATCCATACAGGGGATACACACTACAGGCAATATGAGAAAACCAACCTAATTAACCTACCCGGCTAGACTAATTAACCTAATCTGCGAGTCTGTGGAAGAAAACTGGAGTACGTGGAGCAAACCCACAAAGCACTGGGAGAATAGAATTTAATTAGCCAGTTTATTTATTTATTTATTTATTTATTTATGTGTTTATTTGTTTGTCTGTTTATTTGTTTGTTGCTTTACTTATTTGTTTATTTATTTGTTAAGACATTTTTTTTCTTTTAAACAAATATCTAAAGTACTTCACTATAAAATAACCTAAGGGCAGCTCAGTGGTAGGTTTCTTGCCATGCTGAAGGCCCGGGTTTGATTGCTAGCCAATCCCCAAACCCCAGCCACTGGATGTAGTGTCAGTCTCAAACCCAGATAAAATAGAAGAGTTGTGTCAGGAAGGGCATCCAGTGTAAAACCTGTGCCAAGTTGTTGTGCAGATCAGATGGTCTGCTGTGGTGACTCCTCAATGGGAGCAGCTGAAAGACTAGCAACAACTTTACTATAGAATAACACAAGAGAGCAAGGTATGAATTATAGCAAAGGGAAAATTTGCATCATATTAAAAAATTCTTCACAATAGTCACAAAGGTTTATGTCTAAGAGAATTGGATATAATCCCTAATATCTAACACTAGCCTAAAAATCTAGGAAGGTAAATGTAAGGAGGTAAAGCTGCAGGCTATAATAGCTCATGCTAAAAATAAATAAATAAAAATAAAAAACATTTTCCTGCTGGAAGGAATCTTACTCTGCTGAGACAGTTGTTGCTTTGAGACAGCTATTTGTTTGCTCATAGAAATTGTCAGCAAAGATCATTTAAAATAATATGAAAAAAATAATATTAGCGATTGTTCACTAAATACTTACTAAGATTTTGCATATTAGCATTCCATAGACCAAATTCATTCTGAAAAAATCTAACTACAACTTTGCTTAAAAATCTTATAATAAAACGATGTTGTGGAGCTAAAGCCCGGTGTTATATAGGGCAGAGGGTCACCATGGTATGATTTATTATGTACCTAAATAGGATCTACATTAATCACTTAGCAAAGCAATTTATTGTGATAAATTTTTAGATTATTTATTGCAAAACTATTTACTTTATTATTAACAGTCAGCCAGGCTAATACTAATTTGCTCATGATCAAATGAATTTACTTATTGGGTATGTTACTCACTCACTCATCTATACTATTTTATCCCGTTTTCAGAATAAGGAGTCCCAGGAGTCTCTAAGGCAGGGTACACCCTGGATGCAGTGCCAATCCATTGAAGGGCACACACACATACACACACTTACACTCTATTTGGGGAACAGAAGTTAGCCTAATATGCATGTTTTTGGACTATAGGAGGAAACTGAAGCACACCCACCAAGCACGGGGAGAACATGGAAACTACATGCACACAAAGACGACAATCGAGCCTGGCTGGGAATCGAACCCAGACCCTGAGTGCAAACCACTGTGCTGCCTTATAATTATTGCAGCTATATTCATTGGATAAATTATGCTGGCTAGTTTCTATAATTTATTTGATTTATTTCGCTGATTAAAAGAAAAAATATGTATTACATGAGCAGCCTGATTAGATCGGCAATTCAATGATATTTGAAAAACTTTCTAGGTAATCTAACTGACTCACTAAGGTATTTGATACAAATTGTTGAGTTAGACCTATTTACTTATTTACAATCATAAAATAAGTGTAATCGATGAAAAATAAGAATGAGGTATTTTACCCTATGACTTTTAGTCTTGTTCATTTAACACAATGTTTGAACTGGCAATACAAACACTGCGATTTTCATACTTGATCAATATAGGCTTATTTATTTATGGCATACAGACACCAGGACATTGTCACCTTGCACCGCAAGACCCCGGGCTCGATTCCAATCTCAGGTCTGTGTGAATGTTCTCCCCGTACTTGGTGTGTTTTTTCTGGGTACTCCAGTTTCTTTCCACAGTTTACCAATGCCAATTACATTACTACAAGATATGTAATAGGCATTTTCAAATTGCCAATTACAAATAGTGAACGTGTGTGCCCTGCAATTAATTTGCACCTGGTCCAGGGTGTACCCAGCCTCATGCCCTATGTCTCCTGGGATAGGCTCCAACCTTCCCCCCAGTTCACAACATTCTGCATCTATGGAAACAGTTCCCTGTTCACAGTCCAGTGGAAATTTCAATCCTGAGGGAGAGTTGTTGAAAATCAAAGATCTTCTGCTACAGGCAAAAATAAGATTTCCATAACTTTTAAAAAGACCTAGGGACACAGATTGCTGAAATGTCAGGACACTCACTGGGACATTATCACAAACATCTCTAAAAACAACCAGTTATCCATCACAACACTGTACAGGAACCAAGAAAAGATTTGCCACCACTAAATCTTTGGCCATACTGTATGTGCTCCTGTTTCTTGAGAAATTAAGATCATGTGGATCCATTCCCTCCACCCTATGTTTTGGTTATATGTGTTGATAAATGTGGGTTAATAAATTTTGTCATAGGGTTAGGGTTATTTTTTTACCTGTTTTTTTTTTACATTTTTTCAAGCACCACAGAATATATTTTAGAAGTATTGGTTGCCTTGGTAACATTGTTCTTTCATCGGCTTCCAAGAAGGACATCATGCAGGTGACACTGTCTCAGAGCTTCAAGGCATCTATTACTTCTTATTCTCTCATTGAGGATGCTAAGTAAGGTGAAAGGTGCCAGAACAGAGAAGAGTCTTCAGGCATGTCTTCCTGGTACTCTGAGCGATGGTGGGACCAGTCAAGCAGTGGTAGATAATTAGCCTGGAAGCCTGTTGCAGTGCATGGTGTGACAAATGCCATGAGTTTCAATAAGTGGCTGAAGGTCTGTTTTTAAATTTATATTCTAAAAAAAATCCAAGGGGGAAGCTACAGGAAGTCAGCTGAGGGAACAGGGTGGTCCATCACAACACTGTAAATGGTGTGGATACTAACAAACACCTGAGAGGCCAGTGCAGATACAGTACAAATGGACAAGTGCTTTTGATGTTGTAAAGGAGAAATCACCATGAGCACATCAGATTAGCAATGCAAGTCAAAAAGTTCATGCTGTTGATTGCTCTTGGTTACTTTAAAACTGTGTGCAGTGACCCATAGTGAGATCATAAAGTTGTCCAGGCAGATTTAATGGGCTGAATTACCTGGGAATGTATTCCAGTTCATATGTGCTAGAACATTTCAGTTGATAAGCTGCAATCCATTTCGAGATGAAGTAGAGGATGAGTTCAGTGTCATCCATACACCAGTGTTGTGACAAACTATGTGAGGCTATAACCTCACCAAGAGATCATGTATAAAAGGAGAACAAAAGAGGGGCAAGTACTGAACCTTGAGTAAAGAGGGTGTATGCAGCGGCTTTAGATCCCCTTCATATTAGCTAATATAACTGACCTTCCAGGTTGAAAACAAACCATTGCTATTCTGTGACACAAATACCAAGGATGACCAAGAGAGTCTTGTTTCATCAATCAATAATCATTTTGTGTAGGGTATCATTTTGTAAGTATCATTCAGTGCACTAAAGATGGGCTGTGCTTTTGTACAAAGGGTAGTTTGTGACCTTTAAGTTATCCACCAGATAGACTAGGGCCAATATCTATCAAACAACTCTTTTCTATTGCATTTGAAATGACTTTATTGTAGACAGAAGGGTCATATTTCCAAACGATGTGCTGATGTGGCACAGGACTGTAGCCAATTGCAAGAAGAATCCCACAGAAGGTCAACAACTCATCTGTCTTTAAAAAAAAACAACTTGTTCCTATGTTCTTTTTTTAATGTAAACTGCTGTGGGATACTTGACAAGATATGGCAGCAGTGGATGTTTGTGTTGATGGGAGGGTGGGTGATTTAGAGCACATGTTAATTCTCATGAACATCTGCCTTATCCTCCAGATAATTCACCCCTGCATTATCATTCAGTAGTCTAACTGGTAAATGGCTCATTTCACCAATTTCCTTCTCATAGTTTCAATTTCAGTTGCCTTATTTTCAAGCATTGGAATGGCAGTAATTTTGCATGCAGAACTTGAGAGGCCATGTAAGTCTAGAAGGTCCAACACATCTGCTTTTTAAAAAATGTGTTTAAAAAAAATCTGCATTTACAGTTGAAACAGTGTACAGTATGTGTTGCACTACCAGCCACAATTCTGAAGATAAAAACAAAAAATGAAACTCCTATCAGCAAAATATACATGCAGGATTATACTTTAACAAATATATCAGTAATAGACCCTTTTAAAAATGTATGTACAAAATGTTATACTTCTGTCTGTTGTTTAAGGTGGTTTTTGCTTGGTTTTTGCTTAAAAGTGAAAAAGACAAATTCTTCCAGGGATGCAAGCTGGAAGTAAACTGATCTGGTCATTTGACCTTTCACAATAGTTACATATATTTTAATCAAGACTGTCTATTTAAAGTTTTAGAGATTCTAGAAAATTGAGAAAGAAAAAATAAACCAACATGTGGTCACAAATGTGACCGCTGAGACTAATCTACCATTAACACAATCAGTAAATATCTTTCATTTATTCTGTAATTTCATTAAAACATTACAAGGTTATTGTGTGCACATGTATTAGAAAAAAAACAGAATTAGAGCAGAAGCAATCCAAAAATAATCATATAATGTAACAATAATGTCTCAAATGTTTCTCAATTAAATGATGCCAGCAAGATTTAATAATTCAGCCACTGTGAATTACACATTACAATCATTTCAAATGTCTGTTGAAGAAAACAGGCTGATGAGTAACACCCATGTAAAAAAGAAATTGGCAATTTCATTGTTGATATACAGTTTCTCACTTCTGTTTATAGATCTATTATCACATTACTTATTGAGACACTAAAATCCTCTATAATTTTAGCTTTACTTTCTCTTCCAATACAGATTCATGGTATATCTGTGTAATCAATGTGTTTTACATGCAAATGGTACAGTATCTGAATGCAGGTCATGCATTTCAAGTGGTAATTTACAGATGGGTGACAGGGGGAAAAATCAAACTAGCTCTGTTCATGTTGTGGGAGGCAGTTTGTTGGCATGGTTTAGGTCTAGTTGTCAGTGCAAATCAATACACTGTTATTCTGACTGATCACCTTTTTCCAGGCCTGCCAACCATTCTGCCAAGCATTTTGCGTAGGAACACTGACTGCCTTATAGCGTCAACCATGGAGGTGCGGAAATAATACCCTTTTCTGCAGTAAATGAAAAGATGAACTAATCAATATTTTAAAATGGAATGACTGACATTTGCACTTGTTTTGTACCATCTTAAATAATCAAACTGCAGAAAGCCCCACCCTCTTCCTCATGTTACATTCTAACACGTCATATCTCTCATCTTTTGTTTTCTCTTACCTTTGCTTTCTTTTCCGTTCCGTTTTAAGTTAATTCATTTTCATTATGCAACAGTTAGTTCTTACCAAGTAATCCGATTGGACAAGAACCATTCCACAAGTGACGATAATAGATGGTAATAGCTTGAGATGTTTAGCTATATGTATCGCTTTATGTCCAAGGCGTTCTAACAGTCACTAATTACACTAAGTGTCAGTCACTTTCAAAACCAAACATGGAATCACGTTCAGAAAGAAAACACATTTGATACCATTAAAATCTAAAATATTTTTTTTCCTTCATGATTGCTTCCAAGTAGTTCTAAATTGCCTCTGTGTTGTTTTATTTTATGCCTAAGGTGAGCTACAGTGGTAATTATCTTCTGATACATTTTTTGTTTAACGTGGGTTAGAATGTGGTTATTGCTGCAATAAATTCTGGTTTGACTGCTTTTAATCAATCCAAAGTGTGCCTAGTGGTTTTTGTTTTAAAAGTTTTTGGGTTTTAACTCAATTGTTGACCTAGAGGTCTGAATCCCAGGCTGAATCCCAAATCCATCTCCAATCCCTATTCAAGGTATTATTTAGTGTGTGGAACAAGTGATTGTACATCATAGCATGCTAGCTTTGTATTTATCACTTTTTGAGTTTTAAGCATGGAACCCAGAAGTTAACGTAGCTGATATTGCAAAGAACTATAAATGGAAATATAAAGAGAAACTTTCAGAATTTTTTGTGAGAAATTCACAGGACTGTCCATCACCCCTATGGTTCATGCTCCTCACCTTCTGGCTACATAGTATCAGTAAGAAAAACTATTTGCGGCCTTTTTAATTAAACTATCTGTCAGTCGTCAGCCCTGCCAGTCACGGTTGGTTAGTGCCACCAGGTGTGGAAGAATATGTGTTGGCAGATCAAAATACCTAGTTACATGAACAAACAAATCATAATCTGTTGATTTGAGTTGAGTTTCTGGAACTGTTGTATAAAAGCAATATCTCATTAGAGCTAATGCTGTTGTGCTAAATATCAGGACAGCTGTGATGCCTATGACCACAGCACAACCTCAAGTGTGATATTGTTTAAATAAAACATGTGTGTGTGTGTGTGTTCAGACAAGTGTATATACACACACACACACACACATACATATATATATATATATATATTTACATACACAGTGAAACCTCAGATTGTGAGTAAACACTGGATGGCAAATGTTTCGCAAGATTTTTAATCATTTTGACTTAAAAAATGAGCAAATCTTGGTTTACAAGTACTGAGTATCATGTATCACACATGCGCTTCTTCTTTTGACGCCGAGCGTTCATGATCACAACTGAGCCAACGATTTTTCTCTCTCTTGTGCTTTGGAATTGTAGGTAATCATCTCCCCTGCTGGGTCTTAATGCGCGTCTCTTACTGGTATAATCAACATCCATGCATGCGTGTACTGTTTACTATTACACTGTGACCACGTGTGTGTGTGTGTAAAACATCTTTTATTTTGTGTTTGAAAGCGCGTGTGTACAGCATGCATTTACTGTTTTTTATAACACAATCAAAAGAAAGTCTCATTAGAGGTTAAAAATCCATTTTCTCCCTTTCTGTCGTTAAGTGTGAGCATTATGTGTGTGCGCGCATGTAATTTGACACCGTGCCGGTTCACACACTCTTTTTCTCTCGCATTGACTGTGTGTATGTTATGTGTGTGTGTTTGTGTGTGTGTGTGTGTGTGTGTGTGTGTGTGTGTGTGTTTGTGTTTCTCTTTCTTGTACTGCGGAGTGTCATTATGTGACACTAAAGGCGAGAGAGAGTGTGTGTGTAAACCGGCACGGTGTCAAACTATGCACACACTCCGCAGCGCAAGAGAGAGAAAAATACACACACACAGCGCCTGTGCACATAAACGGCTGACTTTTTTAATTTGTTTTATTTTTACTTTATACTTTATACAGATTTCTGACCCTCAAAGACCTGTTATTTTGCTTTTAAATAGTCCAGCTACACTCTGCTTATAATTCTAAATTAGTAGCACCTGTTTGAGGTCGTTAACTGTCATAAAGACACCTGTGCACCCCAGCCAAAGTCTAAGTAGATACATGGGGTATCAATGATACTTAAAATGCTGAAGAATCAGCCCAGAACTACATGGGAGGAGCTGGTCAATGCCGTGAAGGGAGCTGGGACCATCGTTTCCAAGGCTACCATCAGTAATACACTAAGATGTCATGGTTTAAAATCTTGCATCACACGGAAGGTTTCCCTGCTTAAGTCAGCCCATGTCCAGGCCCATCTGAAGTTTGCCAGGGACCA
Organism: Clarias gariepinus; assembly: GCF_024256425.1. Taxonomy (NCBI): domain Eukaryota; kingdom Metazoa; phylum Chordata; class Actinopteri; order Siluriformes; family Clariidae; genus Clarias; species Clarias gariepinus. The sequence continues at coordinate 10,280,961 of NC_071108.1, read as the reverse complement.
TCTGGATGATCCAGAGGAGTCATGGAAGAAGGTCCTGTGGTCAGATGAGACCAAAGTAGAACTTTTTGGCCTTAACTCCATTCGCCGTGTTTGAAGGAAGAAGAATGATGAGTATCATCACAATAATACCATATGCACAGTGAAGCATGGGTCTGGAAGCATCATGCTCTGGGAGTGTTTTTCTGCACAGGGGACAGGACGACTGCACTGTATTAAAGAGAGGATGAACGGGGCCATGTATTGTGACATATTGGGCAAAAACCTCCTTCCCTCAGTCAGAGCATTAAAGATGGGTCGTGGCTGGGTCTTCCAACATGATAATGACCCAAAGCACACAGCCAAAAAAAACACGGAGTGGCTCCGTCAGAAGCATATGGACTATTTAAAAGCAAAATAACTGGTCTTTGAGGGTCAGAAATCTGGCTGATAAGCAAGTGATCAAATACTTATTTGACACAGTAATTTACAAATAAATTGTTAAAAAATCATACAGTGTGATTTCCAGATTTTTCTTTTTAGATTCTGTCTCTCACAGTGGAAATCTACTTTTTCTGAAAATTGTAGACCCCTCCATGATTTCTAAGTAAGAGAACTTGCTAAATTACAGGCTGATCAAATACTTATTGACTTTATATATATATATATATATATATATATATAGTTTCCTGGCTACAGCACTAGCATTAATGATGAGTGGGATATATTAGGCAGCGAGTGAAAACTCAGTTCAGGAAGTTGATTTGTTAAAAGCAGGAGAAATGGGTGACTATAGGGATCTGAGTGACTCTGACAAGAACCCAACTGTGATGTCTAGATAACTGAGTCAGAGGAGCTTTTAGTTGTTAATCGTAGCAAAAGTGATCCAAGGAAGGACAATCAATAACAGGGTGAATGGCTAGAATCTCACGAATGCACTGATATAGCAAAAAAATTTAAAAAGTAAATGTTGGCTTTGATAACAAGTTATCAGAACACAGTGCATTGCAACTTGTTGCAAAATTTCCACCACTTTGTAACCTAAAGTAACAGAGGTTAAAATTCTGTCATTATCTGTTTTGACTGGCAAGTTGTATGCAGATATATGTTAACCATCAGGCATTAAAGATAGTGGTATTTTGTATTATTTCCTGTTTTGCTCCAATATATACACACGCTACAGGTTACAGCTACAGTGTGAGTGATATGTGAAATTTCTTGTTATTTATTTGGTTGCTCCAATAATGGGAGTCACAGCAACCTTACCTAATGGCTTGGGTCATTCTACCTACCACTAAGTCTCTCTTTTGTGAACATACTGCAGAAAAAATGTACTTTGAGAGAATTTTGAAAAATAATGTTTGTCCCTGTGGCACACTACCAGAGACTTGTAATATTACTATTACAATTACTTAAACAATTTATTTTGTTATTTACCTAAAAATATTTTAATTATTTATTACTAGATTATGTTTTGTTTTCGTTTGTTTTTTAAAAAAAACAAAAAACATTACACATTCCCTTGACTTTTTTACAAATTAAGATGCAAAATTAGCATTCTGAAACCTGAAATTGAGCTCTGGTGCCTGGAGAATTCTCACTGACACAACATATTTCCATCTCAATTCTTTATTCCCTTTAACTCCATTTTTCTGCCTAGTACAGAATTAAAGGGTAAACAGGACAAATCGATAATGTTTTATTTCCCTTGTCCCAAGTGGGTTACTCTGGAGTATTGGGATAAACATCCTTTAATTAGAATGTAACCTATGGTGAGTGTGACCTGAAATAAAAGACCTCACATTTAATTGAGAAGAGATGCACGGTTTTAATTGGGTGAGGTAACAGATTTTGTCACCTGCTGTCTCTTCAAGCTAACAGATTTGAAACCATCATTAACCATCTTCATTATCCATGGGCCTGTGCCAGGAATTGATCATGATTGATCAGCAGTTGGCACTTGTGCCAGAGACTGGAATTCAATGGGGTCTCTGAGATTAAATCAATTAAGTGTGAGTAAAAGTCAGACAAGGAGGCTTGAGTTGAAAACGACAAGCAAAGAAACTCTGCTAATGACCCGAAGGCAAGGTAGGTGGCTCATTATTAGTGATATGCTGTGGCAGTATTCTTTAGATTACAAGTACAGCAGCAAAACAAACATCAACTTGTCAGACTTACAAGGCGTCCTTGAGCAGACATAAGAAAGTCCCCAGTCAGGACTAGCTTCACTCTAGAAATGGATGTTAAGCCAAGGCACAGTGTTAAACAGCAGGATCAGGCAGCTAAAGCTCAATGGTTGTTAATTTGAGGATCTGAGAATTCAGGTTCGAGCCCTCACACCACACTAACCAGCATCACACCATACTAACCAGCCTCACACCATACTAACCAGCCACTTTTCCTCTCCAAGCCTGGAGAGGAAAAAAAGGATGTTACATCAGGAAGGGTATCAAGCAAAAAAAGAAAAAAAAACTGTGCCAAGTTATGTGCGGATTGAATGGAGCACTGTGGTGACCCCTTGATGGGAGCAAGCAAAAGAAAGTAGGTCAGTATTTCTTAAACCAAACTAGGAGGACGGCTTGTAGTCTGTGACACAACAGGAGTCTATGGGACTGTTTCTAAAAAAAAATTCTAAATATTTATAAGTGATATTTTTGTTAAATTTCTAAACTAAAATTTTTCATTGAAATATTTTAAAAGGGCGCCTACATTACCTAAACCCCACTGTGAGCATCCTACTGTGTTTGCCACCTAAAATTTTACTTCCCAGTTAGAAACTGTTTCTGCACTAGTGTGAGCAAACCAGCAGACACGGCAAATAGTACATTTCAGGAATAAAAATTTCAACTTAAAATATGAAACATGAAGTGAAATGAAAAAAAATGGAGGCGATTTTCTCAAAAAGCACATTTAACAGCACTTTACAAAACAATGTGCGCTAGCTAGCCTGCTAGCCTGATATGTGCTGTAGCGGAGCAAAAATAAACATTTGGTCGAATTGTGCCTGAGATTTTAACTTGAGATTAATTTATTGTTCACAGAAATCCCAGTGCTCTCTGTGAACAGTCCCACCATCTGTGTTAGTATCAGACTTTTTCAGGATGCTCACTTTGAGACCTGGAATTCTTAGTGCGGTGCTGCTGCCACTGCCAGCATCATGGACAAATAAAGAACAGAAAGCTGCACAGTGTGTGGGTGTAGATTTGTGCACGTTATTTATGCTCACACAACCGCACTGTGAAGACCTTGGAGCAGCATTATAAACTAGACTTTTAAGTTTCCATCTGGTTAAAACTATTTTTAACGCACGCTCTAACTCACAATAAGTTTAAAAACGGTTCAGTTTAAGGTTTCACGGGGGTTGGTAAACAAAAAAGGACATATGATGGACGTGTGAAAGGACTGGTGTTGGCAATATAATGACCTAATCATGGTCATTTTATAAATAGTGTTTAAGATGCGGTGAGGAAAAGTTATGGTTTAATCGCAGATGACTGTTAGGAATTAACCATTACCATTACACTTCCTTGGCAGCTGGCTTTTAATTATGAAGGCTGAAAAAATTTCTCAAGCTCAAAAAACTATTGATGGGCTGATCATCAATTATAGTTAATGATCTGTCGATTTTAAGTGCATTTCTAGCAATCAGTTATGAAAAAACATGCAGAAAGCCAAAGGAATGCACATGTGTATAATGCCAATAACTGAGCAAATACTAGCTAGCCTACAGTGACGATGTACTTCTACTTTGACAGTTATGTCCTGTTTGTAACGTTAATATATTCTGTAATGTTGTAGATGCTTATGCTAATAATTCCAGTGAATATATATGTGTGTAATGTACTTTGGGTGTACTAATAGTAAAAAGTGGTAGGATTGATTTTCGGGAAACAACAAATCCAAGAAGCAATGTACTGTGAGATTAAACTGCTCATTAATTAAGCATTGATTGTTTAATTCAAACCAATGATCGATTACGAAATGGTAACTGACTCCCATCACTAGTATAAGCCTACAGTCAACTATTATGTGATTTGCATTGATTATGAATAAACAAAATATCATAGTCAACACCAAACATCTGCATCCATTTTATTTCTGATTTGTTGCAGCACAGGAATTATATACAAAGCGAGTAAAATATTAACTTGCAACAAATTCCAAAAGTTTGTTTTACTGAAAGTTTTTTTCTACGTTGTATTGTGCCTAATTTATCAAACTACTGTAAATATGAATGAATTCTGTTTGTAAATCATTTCCAAGATCATTTACTCGAGTAAATCATTGCTTGGGAAATACTCAGCTTACTACAAGCATAATACAGGTTTTCAAGTTAAACAGGGACTTTTAATTGTGCAGAATAGCAAAACACAGTTATGAGAGTAAATGCTAAATTTATTTATTATTTATTGTCGCCTTGCACCTCCAGGTTCTATGTTCGATTCCTGCTTCAGGTCTGTGTGCATGGAGTTTGTATGTTCTCATGCTTGGTGGGTTTTTTTCCCAGGAAATCTGGTTTTCTTTCAAAGACCAAAAACAGGCAGATTAGAATAATTGTCATTCCCATATTGAACATACTGTGTGAGTGTGTGCATTGAGATAGATTGGCACCCCATCCAGGGGGTATACCTTGTGCCCTAAATCTCCTAGGTTGGGCTCCAAGCCCCCTGCAATCCCGTGAATGAGTTTCTCTAATGTGCAAGTAGTGTTTTATGAATGATTGTGTGTACAGACAGACTCATCTCTTTCGTGACAAATTATCCCTAGTTTTTCAAAAGAATTCACTGAATGTTCACGACTAAAACAACTGCAGTGACTCTAAGCCACCACAGTCTGGGATCTTCATTCACAGATATATGGACTTTGTCAATGGGTTTGAAGCATTCTAATTTATTAATTTATTCAATGCACAGATCATAATCTGTATATATACAGATATAAATAAAAATATATTGTTTTATTTATTTGAATTAAATGCAGGAACTTTAATATGTTTTGTGAAAGTTTTATGTTAAAAATTTGCATAAATTATCCATTTAATTACGACAAAGGAAATATGTTCTCTAAAAGGAAGACATATTAAGTGTTTATAATAGTTGACTTGCTAAAATGGCTGAACATATAACTGAGACTTTAGCACCACATACTAGGTTTTTTTTTTTTTTTTCATTTTCTCTGTAAATTTCAATGTTGTCACAATCCGTAAATCAGGTATGCCATGAACAGTTACGGGTGATTAGCCTTTATGCATATGTGCACATGCTTTCAAAATTACAGAAATTATGAAATTTTGGAAAAGTTATGTTTTATCAATCTATATTTATGTTAGGTCAGTGTTTGTTTTTTATGTTTATATGTGTATTTAGAAACATTTTGTCATGAAAATTTTAAATTAAATTTCTACCTATTTTTTTTTCCTCTCTACCTATTTTTGACTGTCTATGCCGCCTGAATCATACATTCAACTTCAATTATCATGAAATAATTACGTCTAATTTTAATCTTTTGTGTGTTTACTCTACTAATTCATGTAAACAGTTGCATAAAACATCTATTTTCTGTATTATTTGTAATTTTAGTAATTAAAAAATACATTTTCTGTCTGTCCCTACGTTCTGGTCAACTCTGTTAACTCTGTTATAAAAAGGCACAACAATCTTTAAAGCACTGATAAAAAAAGCATGTGACTTGCTCCAAGTGATGTCACTTCCTCTGGCAGGAAAATCTGGAAGGCACTGAGGTATGTCATTATTCCTCTCTCATTAATTTGTACAAAATGTGTAGGATACACCAATAGTAGATTAATTATTTGTCAAATCTGTTATTGTGATATTTCAGTGAATCTCTCATTCACTTTTTTAAAAACAATAATATGATGAAAATACATAAATTTCTGTTTTAGACATGCCATGTGGTATCTGGTTTGAGGTAAGCATCTTGAGCTTAAGCACAAAATGGTGGAAAATGTCAACTCTATTATTGTCAACTCTGTTAGTGGTTGACAGATTTTTCTGTTCGTACTTTGATTTTCAGAATAATTTCTAAAAATCTTACAAGTTTAAGATCAGCAATTATTGAAAATATTAAATTTGAAGTGTGTTCTATGAAAATAAAAAAGTTTAACATAAAAAGAAAATACAATTTTTTGTCTTGTTTTTCTATTCGAAATGTACCCGCAATTCTAGAATGACCCATATATATTGACCTGCAAAAACAGAACTTTGCTAGATTGGTTAGATTATGATAAATTAATCCGTTTCTGGACCACAGCTTTCTCAATGGCTTGCAGTAATGAAGTGCAAGGCACCAGGAGGCCCTATTAGACTGCTGTCCATAAACACAGGGTACACTTTATATTGAATTAGTATGGTTGCAAATTAAGCAATAAGCAGGTAATCAAAGGTGTTTGGCTCTGGAAATAACCCCTGCCACAGTAATGGATATATTATAGCGGCATCAGTGGCAAAAGCAGCTTTTAAAGACTTTCAAGCTGATTTAACCAGCACAACAGCATTTAGTAGGTAATGAAGATTGGCCAAAAATCATTAATTTAATTGTTGAAATAAATGATAAACATCTAAAGTGAATCTACATTCGACTATAAAAAAATTACCATGAATAATTTTAATAATAAGATGTTTAGAGGTTATCACTCGCACCTCCAGGGTTGGGGTTCAGATCTTGATTGTGTATGTGTGAATTACACAGAGCAGTGTAACATGATGAGTATTGTATACGTGTGTGTGTGTGTGTGTATGTATGGGTATATGTATGGGTGTTTGAGTGTGTGTGTGTGTGTGGGTCTGCAATTGGTTAGATGCCATCCAAGGTGTACTATGCCTTGTGCCCCCAGTGACCCCACGCATAATGAGTGGAATAGATGAAGGGTTACTATAAATGTTACTAATAAATAATTTGCAGTATAATAATTGCTATTAGAAAATGGATCCAAAATTTTCATACTAACATCCCTTCATAGAGAACTTACTGAAATATGTGTAATATTTGGAAATATTTGGAAATAAAACATTTAAAGAATTTCTATTTTCATAATAATTGTTTTTAAATGTTTTATTGTTGTTATTTTTATTTTTCAGTGAAGTTACCATATGTGGTTAATTTCCTGTCTAGGGTGTACCCTTACTGAAACTGTAATGTGATTGCCCAATTAAAGGATATATACACTGCCTGGCCAAAAATATAAAGTCACTATTTCAGATGGGTCAAATAAATGGACGTCATCAGGCAAAGAAACCAAAGCAAAGTGTTTTGTTAAGGATAGTTGAAATTGCTAAATCTGGGTTAAGAATGGTTCAAAATATCATCAAAACCTGAAAGCAGTGCTGTACTGCTAAAGCTGCATGATAAAAATTTAACAGTAAAAAAGTCCAATGTCATGAAAACTCACAGGATTGGACTAAACAGCTGTGTGGCCAAAATAAACCACTTGTTAATGAGTCTAATCAGACACAAGCTTCAATTTGCTAGGGAGAATAAAGATTGAAATTTGGAGCCATCTAAAATTTCTCATATGGTCTGATGAGTCTAGACTAACCCTGGGTGTGACAGGAGAAGAAGAGAAATGCAAGGAGTGACACCCCCATCATGCATAGTGGCCAATGTATAAGCCTTTGGAGGCAGTGTTATCATCTGGGGTTCTTTCACTTCGTTCAGCTCTAGGCTCAGCGGCAATAAATTGAAGTCACCTGATGACCTGCATGTACTGAAAGACCAACTTATCACATCATTTCAGTTTCCCTCTCTGATGGCACAGGTATATTCCAGGGCTCAAATTGTAAGAGTGGTTCTAGGCGCATGAGGAGTTTATATGCCTTGGTCAGGCAGTTTTTAATAATGCTTATGACAAATGTCAAGGCCATAGTTTAAAAATTACAGCACAAAATTATCATTTAATGGAACACATTCAAAACGCTGTTACATGCATAACACCAGCTGTGTTAACGTGAGTTCATTACGAGTTGGAGAGACGATGCCGTGTGTGTTTACAAAGAAATGGGACTGATGTAGAGAGTGTTTTGTAAATGAGGTTACATTTATCCAAGAAGTGTTCATTTCTCATATGCATGGACAACCTGTGTTAATTACTGTCTCTTTTTACTCTCTCTTCAAAGGTTTAAAGAGTAACGTCTCATTTATTCCATTTTTTTTTTTCTATTGTACTCCCAAAGCCTTTGGTTTACAGAAGAAATAAATCTCATTTAGCAACTCTTACTAATATTTTTTAGAAAACAAAAACCCTATTCCTTGCACATTTAACACTTTATAACTGCATTGGTTGGTATTTATATGCAATATTGTATGCCTTGTGTTTGTTTTATGTGTGTGTTATGTCGCATTCTACTCTGTGATAAAGTGCTTTCTGGGTGTCAGATCGCTTAGGTAAACTGCACAACAGCTTATTATGTATTCCCTGATTGTTTGCATGGATCAGGGTCTAAGCTCAGTAAATACTGCTACGAAAGTGAACCTGTTTGTGTTATTGCCTTGTTTGTTATTTAGTTTGTTTGTCTGGTACTTGCTTACCTGCTTTTTGCTGATACCCAGGAACTTCTAGTGTGTCAGTGCAGAGAGTATGAGACAGTATTAATTATTTAGGTTTGCTCAAGAGGATGCATGTAAGAAAAGAATAGCTGAATAGCCTTTTATGTTAAATTAAATGATTTTGCAGTTTATAAAGTTATAAATTATTATTCAGTTAAATATGCATAATGTTTAATAGTCTTTTTATTACATGAGACAAATTATCTTTTCATTGTATAATATTTGATTATACCTATATGCATACAATATGATATAGATTATACTTAAGGACAAGTAACAAGTGATGAATCGATGTTATTATAAGAAAAAAATGTATGTCCTTATTTATAGACATATGTAACAACTAAGAAATGATAAGAGCATTTGTGGCTTAGCGGTAGACTTCTCACCTGCCATGTGGAAAAGCCCAGATTCACATCCCAGCAAGTAAGAGGGCACATTTAGTGTATGTCTCACGCCTGGATAAAAATGGGAAAGTTGCATCAGATAGGACACCCAATTTAAAAACCTGTGCAAAGATGCACTATCCGCTGTGGTGACCCCTAATGGGAGCAAATGCAAGAACAATAACAAAAGAGATGATGTCATTATGCTTAGATTAAAGTAATCAGAGATTATGTTAATATATAGATGTGAGAAATAAAAATTAGAGGATGTAATTATAGATATGTAAATGACAGATGTAATAAGATTGGAATGATTAAAAAAATTTGATTCTGTAACATAAGTAATAAGTTAGAGATGATATTATACAGATATGTTCTGTAAGAAATAGCTTTTATTATTTCCATATTTTCCTTAGGCACTGTATGAACAGCAGGTATTGCCTATACTTAGACATACTGTAAGAAAAAGATCATGTCACATACATAGATTAGCAATGTTGTTAAATGCATGTAATAATAAACAGATTACATGGACACTGAATGCATTTAAATAAATACAACATGACTTTTTATTGGGCTCACCCTGAGAGCTACTAATGTGGCAAAGTTAAAATTAAAGACATGTTTCATTCTTATGGCTGTAACCCCATGCACTGCTCAGAATTGTTCTGAGATGCCGAATAAACCAGATAGCACCACCAAAGCTTACTGTATGGTGATCGACTAATTTTAAATGCCTTAACAGAATCATCAAATTATTTCTGTCTATTTGGGTACGTTATTTTTTTTGTACATGAGTGTGAGAACCAAAATTTAATTTGTTAACGAGTACAAAATGTAAAATCATCTTGGAGTTTGAAACGCAATAGAGATTTCAAGTGGAGAAATAAATATTTGAGAGAAAAAAAAAAGAATGAGTTCAATCATTTAATTCTCTTTAATGTTCCCTGTTTATCTTTCTTTTCCAAAAGCTCTTAAATTATGCAATTATACCCTGCGAGTCTTTGAATGTTACCAGACAAACATATAAAGTCTTCCTAATTGAACATAATCACTGTTTAAACAAGCTTGTCTTTTGTTTTTTGCATTCTAAGGAAAAATGATTTAATTCTATAATTCTGTCTCTCTCTTTCTCTTTCTGATCTTTTTTTTATGTTTGTCTCTTTATAATAATGCGCCCCTTTTTTGCAAAGACATCATCTAGCTTGTGTTCTGAAGTAACAGCAGCTATGCAAAGGACCTGCACACCCAGCTACATTGTGCTACTTAAACACCTTCCAATTCTGCTTCAGCCAGCCAGCTCAATACCGTATCGACATGCCTCTTAAACTGTGGCTTAGCAGGTGAGAACACTATGAATGCCTCAGTGAACCCGAAGAGTGTGAGAATGTGTTTTGATGCATTGAGCCATCCTGATAATAAAACTGCACAATTAAGTGTCGGTCAATTTTTTCGAACAAAACATTTTATGCGATATGCCTAGCTTGGTGAAAAGGTAACAAGGTCCATTACACTGTAAGGGTTTCTTATTGCATGTGAGTTGCATCAGACACCTAGTAATCTGATCGGGGTGGGTCATCTGCTGTTAAATGCACTTGTTCTTTTATAATTGACTTTTTGAAAGTTCTTATTGACTGCTAATTATACTGTGGTACATGCCTTTATTCTGTACAAATGGGGGCACCAGTGGAAATAAGATTCTTTTTTTTTTTTTTTTTTGGTCTCAGGAAAGATAATCCCTGTGGAAATAAGTCAAATAAATTAAAAATATAATAAGAAGCCTGGGTTTCTCATGAGGATGGCTATGCTCCATTCATAATGTATGATTGTAGTTGCTCTTTCTTTATTTCCTGCCATTTAAGTGGCACATTAAATATGTATGTACACTTTAGGGCAAAAGTTTGCATCTCTTGTGGGTTATGAATGGGAAGGGTGTACTGTACAGCTATTTTGCTGTATATATATAAAACTGAATACAAAAATAAAATCCAAAAAAGAGATGATCTTTTGTGAATCCTTTTACAAAACAACAGCTATCCATATTATTATTATTATTATTATTATTATTATTATACTATAATACTCAAATGGAGTGTGAAAAGTTATTTTGAGAGTTCTTTCCACTAATAATATCTTAAAATACTGTATACCATATGATGAGATTTGGTATGATTGTAAAAGTAGAAGCATCTATACAACATAATCAATTATACTGTTCATATACCATTTAATGTTTCTTTGCTAGAAATAAAATATATATATTTTTTTTTTGTTTGTTTTTTCTTATACTCAGTGACTGGATTCAGGTGACCTTATAATCTCTGTAAAGGAGGTTTTCTTCTGCGTAAGCTACTTTTTTAAACAGCTGGACTTGCATTTGATGTGTCATCCAATCAACAGCAGTCATCTCGGTTTTATTTCCCATTTATCTCACTTAATTCAATAGCTTAAATAATTATATTATGTAGTACAATCATTGCCAAGATTCTTCTTGGTGCATCTGGGAATATGAATGGAATGCATCTATTTCAAGAAATAGGTTTGTGGTATGAGAATGTAGTCTTGTTTAGTAGACATTTTGTTTGTTATTTTCTTGTACGTGGGTGGTACGGTAGTGTAGTGGTTAGAACTGTGGCCTTACACCTTCAGGGTCACGGGTTCGATTTCTGCCTTAGGTCTGTGTGCAGGGAGTTCTCCATGTGCTTGGTACCAGGGTACTCTGATTTCCTCCCACAGTCCAAAGACTTGCGGTTAGGTTAATTGATGCAACGGATTGGCTCCCTGTCCAGGGTGTACCCTGCCTCGTGCCAAAAGTCCTCTGGGATAGATTCCAGACCCTGGCGACCCTGTAAAAGATAAGCGGTATATAAGATGAGATTTCCTTTTACATGTTTTGCAAAGTGCTAAAAACTGCTATAAACAAATGCTATCCTATATTGGAGTATATTACAAACTAGGACTTTAGATAGTACAGAATAACAGAACACAGTTATGAGAGTTAAAACTGACTTTATTTTTCTATATAATCCCCTGCTACACTAATGCACTTATCCCAGGTTTTTACTAGTGCTTGGATACCATTAAAGTATAAAGTAGAACAAAGCCATGATCAGACTGCCTGCTGACCTCTTTCTGTAATTTGTTTTGTTCCACTTATTTATTTTCTCTGATCAAAAGATAATGGAAGTTTCCCCCCAAAAAAAATCAACAAATCACATCTTAAACAAATCTTGATGAGGTAAAGCAAAACTGTGGGGAAATAGCAGGGAATTGATGGTAAGGGTCGAAACTGGGTAGGTTAGTTTGATTATGCATTTTAGAGAATCATTTCAAACTTCTATTATTTGTGTTACACCTTTCAAGTGAAAATGCAATTTAGGTCCTGGCTGTCAAAGTCAGTAAGGAGGAAGCAGTAAATTGATGAAAACATAGCACATTGGAGGAAAGGAAGACACGTAACAGATATGTTTTCCTTGCTTTCATAAAATTGTGGTTAAGCTTTTTAATTCATTTCAGAATCACACTTGTAATTCAAAGGACTTGTATATCAAAGTCGATTTTCCTATAGAAAATAAGGGAAACTCTGATGATTTGTTTCACAACCCAAAAATATTTATATTATAATAATTAATACAAAATGTAAAGTAAAAATAAAACAAATTGACCTGCACCTTTGTGAGACAAGTGACAAGATGGTGGGGAGGGGCGGGGTTACAGTGTAGGACGACTTTCACACACCCACACACACTAATAGAATCACTGCTCTCTGACGGAAAGTCTTTGCGAAGTGGAATCTTTTTTTTGTGTAACTTTAACAAGAAGCTTCTCTAATGACACTTTATTTTGCATTCTTTTAAGAATTTTGCGGAAATGTGACATTGTCGTTAAACAGAATCATCTCCCTCACTGCTACAGCCTTTTAAACTATTTTTTTCTTCACGAGCGACATAGTTAGAGTACATTTACTAAAAATCTTTCTTCTGTCCCAAGAGACTTAGGGCATGAGGTGGAGTATGGCGGGGTACCTCGGACGGGGTGCCAAACCTTCACAGGGTGCCCACATATGCGCAGACTCATACGACGAGAAAAAAAAAACCTAACAAGATCTATATTCTTTAACTATACAGGTTGCAGTCTCTCACTTATGTGAGACTTCAAAATGGCAGCACGTACACAGTGGCCTCTCTGGATTACAACAAAGATCCTTCTGTTAGTCAGTGTGTTTCTTATCCTCTTATCCAAGATTATTTTATGCACAGTGTAGCACTTTGATTTTATCCCCTTACGTTACACCAGTCTGTGATGAGAGGAATGACAGTAAAGACTAGTCAGACAAGGTCCTTGATGTTAAAATCTATTTAGCTAGCTACAGTATTATCTATCTTATCCTGTACAGGGGCACGAGAGGCCTAAGGCCTATCCCAGGGCACTTGGGTCAAAAGGTAGGGGACACCTTGGATGGGGTGCCAATCCAAACCCACCAAGCATTGGGAAAACATGCAAGCTCCACTCACACAGACCCGTGGTGGAAATCGAACCCTTGACCCTGGAGGTGCTAGTACACAGTTATTTAGCTAGTTAAACTGACTAACTACACAATCAAACCCTTGAAATAACCTTTTTGTCTAAATGTGTACATAATGTGGTGCATCTAAATAAACAAACCTGCTAGCTAGCTTAGAGTTTAATTTTAAACTAATTTTAAACTTGTTTGTCAAACTATTTGAATAATCTATGCATTAACTAGCTCTACTACTAAAGTCACTGCCTGGTGAAGTGAATAACATTGATTATGTTGTAACACTGGCTTCTGTCAGTGGAGTGGGATATATTTATACTGTAAGTTGGGAAAATTGGCAAGCTGGAAATTTGAAAAAAAAAGTGTATAGATCTAAGGGACTTGGACAAGCAACCATTTATGAGTAGAAAGTGTCAGAACATAGTGTGTTGTAGTATGCTGCTTATGTGGATTCTTAGCCAAAGACTGGTCAAAGTACACATTGACCTGTGTCCACCACAAAAAAGGACCAAACATGGGCACATGATTATCAGAACTGCACCATGAAGCAAAGGAAGGTGGCCTGGTCTGATGAATCATATTTTCTATTTAATCATGTTGACAGGTCAGTTGCTTCCCCGGGGAAAAGTTGGCACCAGGATGCACTATGTGAAGTAGGCAAGCTGGCAGACGCAGTGTGACACTCTGGACATTATTCTACTGAGAAACCTTGGGTCTTGGCATTCATGAGGATGTTACATTAAGCCTGCCTAAAAAAAATTGCTGACCAAGTAAACCTCTGTCATGAATGGGGTGTTGTGGCAAGGTGTTGAACGCCGTGGGCGGAAGGAGCAGGCATAGAGGCAGAGGGGTGGTGTTAACCAAAAAAGAGTCTTTAATAAAGGTTAAACAAAGTATAAATAAAGATACAAACAAAGGAACAAACAAACTTAAACCATACTTAACTTTGTGCTAACAGGGGCTCTCTGGCAAGACACAGACAGGGGAACAAACACACGTCCTGTGACGAGACACAGGCAGGAGGAAACACAAAACACGTCCTGTGACGAGACACAGGCAGGAGGAAACACAAAACACGTCCTGTGGCGAGACACAGGCAGGGGACAAACGTAACAAGACACAAAACACGTCCTGTGGCGAGACACAGGCAGGGGACAAACGTAACAAGACACAAACGAGGCGTGGAGCTGAAACTAGACACTAGGGAGGACGGGAGACACTAGAGAGAACGGGAGACACTAGAGACACTAGAGACACGGGAGACACGGGAGACCAAGAGAGGGACAGGACAAGGGCTAAAGACATGGCAATCAGCTAGGCATGGCTTCTAGCTAAACATGGCTAAGCATTGCTTAACCATGGCAGTTAGCTACACATACACCTAGCTAAGCATGTCTTCAGCCCCAACATGCACTAAGCTATACTTACCTAATAGCTTAAACACACTAGGGAATAGGGGCACAGAAACACAGACAAAGACTACCCAGTGGCTAGGCGAGGCAGCCCTCCAAGGCTAAGCGAGGCAGCACTCACAAGCTAGTCGTTACTCCAAAGCCCGGAGGGACCGCACTCTAAACCTAGGCACACTGGGACGCTAGGGGGAGAGGAAACACAGACAAGGGATACCCAGTGGCTAGGCTAGGGGACCCTCAAAGGCTAGGCTAGGGGACCATCAAAGGCTAGGCTAGGGGACCATCAAAGGCTAGGCTAGGGGACCATCAAAGGCTAGGCTAGGGGACCATCAAAGGCTAGGCTAGGGGACCAGCAAAGGCTAAGCTAGGGGACCAGCAAAGGCTAGGCTCAGGACACATCAAAGGCTAGGCTCAGGACACATCAAAGGCTAGGCTCAGGACACATCAAAGGCTAGGTTCAGGACACATCAAAGGCTAGGCTGAGGACACATCAAAGGCTAGGCTAGGGGACACCTAAAGGCTAGGCTCACTGGGCAACTCGGGGGAGAGGAAACACAGGATAGCTAGAGAAACAGAGGGGCTATGGCTAGAAGCATGCTAGTACTGTCACTGTACTATAAACTCAACATAGCATTTAGCTAATCATGCTCCTAGCCACACATACACCTAACTGCTTACCTGCTCTAGCTAACCACAAGAACACAGAAGGACAGGACTGAATCAGCTCCACTAACACCGACACACAAAACATACACAGAGACATTGCCAATAAGAGAGCCCAAGTCAACACAACTAAAATCAAAGTACAAATTAAACAAATAACAAAAACAAACCAAAATGCCCACATAACAGACAGTGGTATTCCCAAAAATGCTCGACCCAGTTTCCCAGTCTAAACAGCTATTTATAGATTAATTGATGGCTACCTCGGTTCAGGTGTGCACTGCATCACCTGACCGAGGTGCCTGCTGGGAAACTGAGTCGGCCAACAAAAACTACAAAATAAAAACAGTGACCTCTAGTGGAGGACCCTTACAGTACCCCCCCCCTTAAACCGCTCCTCCGGAGCGCTATTGGTGGTCCCAAGGCACTTCCCTGGTGTCCCTTCACCCGACCCCGACGGGCTAGTTCCCGTAGTCAACTGTGTGGCGGAGGCAGCACCGGATCGCTGTTGTGGGCCGGGCGGAGGGGGCAGCACTGTATTGCTCTAAGAAGTAGAGCCCCTGAAGACAGTGCTGTGTTGTCCCCCAATCCGGGCGGCCGATGCAGTACTGGCTTTTCCTCCGCCGTGCCGCGGTGGGTGCCCGACATCGAAGCCGGGTGCTGGACGCTGTGCTGGGGTGTCGCTCCGAAGGCGGTAAGCCTTGAATAAGGGCTACTGGACGAAGGTGGGGGGCCTCCACATGAGGCCTGCTGGTGTTGCTGGGACCTCCTCGAGGCGCTCGGCGGCTGCTGCTGCTGGGACCTCCTCGAGGCGCTCGGCGGCTGCTGCTGCTGCTGGGACCTCCTCGAGGCGCTCGGCGGCTGCTGCTGCTGGGACCTCCTCGAGGCGCTCGGCGGCTGCTGCTGCTGCTGCTGGGACCTCCTCGAGGCGCTCGGCGGCTGCTGCTGCTGCTGCTGGGACCTCCTCGAGGCACTCGGCGGCTGCTGCTGCTGCTGCTGGGACCTCCTCGAGGCGCTCGGCGGCTGCTGCTGCTGCTGCTGGGACCTCCTCGAGGCGCTCGGCGGCTGCTGCTGCTGGGACCTCCTCGAGGCGCTCGGCGGCTGCTGCTGCTGCTGCTGGGACCTCCTCGAGGCGCTCGGCGGCTGCTGCTGCTGCTGCTGGGACCTCCTCGAGGCGCGAAGGGTGCTGCTGCTGCGGCCTCCTCGAGAGGCGCGAAGGGTGCTGCAGCGGTGGCCTCCTCGAGAGGCGCGAAGGGTGCTGCAGCGGTGGCCTCCTCGTGAGGCCACCGCTTTAAAGTCCCAGCCCCCTCTGCTATGCCTTGGGTGGTCGAGCATTCTGTCATGAATGGGGTGTTGTGGCAAGGTGTTGAACGCCGTGGGCGGAAGGAGCAGGCATAGAGGCAGAGGGGTGGTGTTAACCAAAAAAGAGTCTTTAATAAAGGTTAAACAAAGTATAAATAAAGATACAAACAAAGGAACAAACAAACTTAAACCATACTTAACTTTGTGCTAACAGGGGCTCTCTGGCAAGACACAGACAGGGGAACAAACACACGTCCTGTGACGAGACACAGGCAGGAGGAAACACAAAACACGTCCTGTGACGAGACACAGGCAGGAGGAAACACAAAACACGTCCTGTGGCGAGACACAGGCAGGGGACAAACGTAACAAGACACAAAACACGTCCTGTGGCGAGACACAGGCAGGGGACAAACGTAACAAGACACAAACGAGGCGTGGAGCTGAAACTAGACACTAGGGAGGACGGGAGACACTAGAGAGAACGGGAGACACTAGAGACACTAGAGACACGGGAGACACGGGAGACCAAGAGAGGGACAGGACAAGGGCTAAAGACATGGCAATCAGCTAGGCATGGCTTCTAGCTAAACATGGCTAAGCATTGCTTAACCATGGCAGTTAGCTACACATACACCTAGCTAAGCATGTCTTCAGCCCCAACATGCACTAAGCTATACTTACCTAATAGCTTAAACACACTAGGGAATAGGGGCACAGAAACACAGACAAAGACTACCCAGTGGCTAGGCGAGGCAGCCCTCCAAGGCTAAGCGAGGCAGCACTCACAAGCTAGTCGTTACTCCAAAGCCCGAAGGGGCCGCACTCTAAACCTAGGCACACTGGGACGCTAGGGGGAGAGGAAACACAGACAAGGGATACCCAGTGGCTAGGCTAGGGGACCCTCAAAGGCTAGGCTAGGGGACCATCAAAGGCTAGGCTAGGGGACCATCAAAGGCTAGGCTAGGGGACCATCAAAGGCTAGGCTAGGGGACCATCATAGGCTAGGCTAGGGGACCAGCAAAGGCTAAGCTAGGGGACCAGCAAAGGCTAGGCTCAGGACACATCAAAGGCTAGGCTCAGGACACATCAAAGGCTAGGCTCAGGACACATCAAAGGCTAGGTTCAGGACACATCAAAGGCTAGGCTGAGGACACATCAAAGGCTAGGCTAGGGGACACCTAAAGGCTAGGCTCACTGGGCAACTCGGGGGAGAGGAAACACAGGATAGCTAGAGAAACAGAGGGGCTATGGCTAGAAGCATGCTAGTACTGTCACTGTACTATAAACTCAACATAGCATTTAGCTAATCATGCTCCTAGCCACACATACACCTAACTGCTTACCTGCTCTAGCTAACCACAAGAACACAGAAGGACAGGACTGAATCAGCTCCACTAACACCGACACACAAAACATACACAGAGACATTGCCAATAAGAGAGCCCAAGTCAACACAACTAAAATCAAAGTACAAATTAAACAAATAACAAAAACAAACCAAAATGCCCACATAACAGACAGTGGTATTCCCAAAAATGCTCGACCCAGTTTCCCAGTCTAAACAGCTATTTATAGATTAATTGATGGCTACCTCGGTTCAGGTGTGCACTGCATCACCTGACCGAGGTGCCTGCTGGGAAACTGAGTCGGCCAACAAAAACTACAAAATAAAAACAGTGACCTCTAGTGGAGGACCCTTACAACCTCATAGCAATGGTATTCCCTCTTAAAGCAGGTTAATGCACCATGGCACATTGCAAAAATGTAAGAGTTTTAATAGTTTGAGGAAAATTACAAAGAGTACAATGTGTTGAATTGGCCCAAATTCCCCAAATCTCTATCTGATCAAGGTACTGTGGGTTGTACCTAGATCCATGGAGGCATCAGATCTTATTTATGCTAGGTCTCACAGCACACCTTCCGAGGTCTTGTGGAGTCCATGTTTTACACAATATTAGGAATATGTTTCTAATGTTATAGCTGATCAGTGTTTGTCAGTACTGTTCTACTGAATCAAATTTCTAAGAAAATAAATAAATAAATAAACAAAATGTTGTGCATTCTTATTGCATGGTAGCATAAATGTCTCACCCACACCTCCTCTACCATACTGTCTGTTAGACAGCTTTGTATATTGTACAAAAAAAAAATGTGAATTGTGGAAAATTGTCCACAGTGTTCAATAAACTGCCAATAAAGTAAACACGAACAAATGTACAAATAGATTATTTCAAAGCAGAGAGTATTTTTATTGCAGGCAGGCACAGCTGGCATTTCACAGTAATTTCATCCACTGCCTGAATGATCATTTTAAAGATCGTGCCAGTACTTTCAATTTTCAAAGGTGTCACATTCTTGCAATGTTATAACTTATTTTGGAAAGTGTGCCTGTGTGTTATTAACCTACATCAAAGTTTTTTTCTTAAACAGTGAGATCTTTAAAAAGTATTTCCTGACAAAGTCCAATCTTGATCTTGATAAGCTACTGTCTTAACACAATGTATCATGGACGAAATGGAAGTGGTATATTGCCTTTTTTTGCTAGCTGGCTTGTCATGCTAGCATGTAAATGCATCAATGTGGCCTCAGGCTTAATTTAATTGCTAAATCCTTTGATGGATATATATTTTTTTCTGTCCGAAAATATATGATGGATATATATATGGATATATTTTTTTTAACATTAAAAATGTTAAAAAAAAAATATATATATATATATATATATATATATATATATATATATATATATACAGTATATATATATATATATATTTTTTTTTTTTTTTTTTAACATTTTTAATCTAGGTTAAATGGGTTTAGCCACTTTAGATATCTTTATTATCTTTAACTTACACACTACACACATCAAAAGGCAAAAACAAGACTATTACTACTTAAAGCTAGCAATTAGTAAGCACTTTTGTTGTTTTTAGCTAAGTTTGGTGTTAGTTTTCTGTCTGTTGGTGGTGGTTTTATTTGCTCAGATCACCTATTTAAGTCCTTGTAAATATGAAAGTACTTTCCAACCAAGTGTAACTTAAAGCTCATGTATTTAGAATGGCTTTTGGCATTTAATAATTGTATGTGTTTTGTCTATTTTATTGCTATTTTATTGTTATTTATTTTAATGCTGTGAAGCACTTTGGTTCAACTTATGTTGCTGTAAGGTGCGACAGTATATAAATAAATGTTGATTGATTGATAGCGACACAGTCAACAACATCTTTCCTACTTACATGGGAAACTTATAATGCAGCACGTTCACATTTAATATTGGTTGTTTTTTTTCTATTCAGTACTCTGAGTCTTGAGTTACCTCTCATTCATTTAAATTTAATTAAATTATATTATATCGATTTAATTTTAAAAAAGGGAACCAGCTGTAAAGTCTCAAAGGGACAATTTAAGTGGATGTTTATGTATCAACCTCAGCAGCAACCCCATTTCCCCTCTCATCCGTTCCAACTGCTCAGCATTCAGCATCACAAGTATACTAATCCCTAGCCTGATCTGTTATCATCGGCACCTGTTTCTCGCTTGTTTATGATTTAAGTTAGATGGATTTTTTTTTTTTTTTAATGCTTAAATGATTCATAGGTTACTGTGTGGCTTAACATACAGAAGACATTCCTCTGAAACTGGACTGAAAATGAATCCTTCATGAAGCCTGAAGAACTGTTCCTCAAGACTATATGAAAAATGCAAGTTAGTCTGGTTCTTTGGAAGCAAAATATGAAAAAAGGCAGGTGGCTCAAGACTTTTGCACAATACATACATACAGTACGTTTTGCATAGTACTGTACACTAAACAACCATTATACACACAGAACTCAAAACTGTATACATGCACTTTAATGCAATTATCAAATAAGCCAAACATGCAGTCACAATGCAATGCATAAAATCATGAAGTTAAAGGTCTACAAAACCAAGCAGTTGATGACTGGACAAAAACAATACATTTTCCCAACACCACATGTTTCCAATACCACCCAACAAATTTTATTCAAATCAGTTAAATTAATTCAAATTTCCAATAATCAAATGCCCAATATCAATTTAGCCTTAGATTCTTGTCCTTGGCTCTCAGCTTGAGCCTGTCTGGCCATACTCCCCTAAACATACAGTAGTTATCAAAGGAACTTTTATTCCTGCAGTTTGGAATAATTTTTTCCCCTTACCATTCTCCTTTCTGTGTAAATCCAGAAATCCTTGGATCCTTCTAAATTTCCTCAAGCCCACTCATCTTTTACCAACAACCATGCCATGGACAAAGTCCCTGAGATTTCATTTGTTTTCCCTTGATTCAGTGTTTGATATGAACATTGACTGAAGCTCTTCATCTGACTCTGCATGATCGTAATGATTGATTATTGCAGTAAGTAATAAAGTACGGTAAGTAATTATTAGACATGTGAGGAATTATGTAACTCATGTAACAATCTACATGTACAGATATTTGGATAAAAGGTATCACTTTGGGAAGTGCCTTGAACTGCTTTGAATAAATGTGCAGTTATGCTAGACAGTAATCAAACTGTGGGACATAAGTATTCAGAGAGGACTGGTGTCAGACTCACAGTCCTCAATCTTATCAACTTTGATGAGCTTAGATTCCCAGAAAAAGCTTCATGCATCACATCTGGGTTGATTGCAAATCATTTTGCTTTATATGCTGGTTCAGATAAAACCAACCAGGTTTTATTCGGGGCAGATAAAAGTCCAGTTTTCACAGTGGATCTGGAACTACAGTTATATGTAAATGCAAACATCCCCAAAGAGATAATAATATTTTATGACACTAAATCTGTGGTATGTTAAATGCACATAATAAGATATTTGTTTAAAATACTTAGTGGTACATTAACTAATTTTTTTTTTTTTTTTTTTTTGCTATGTCAATCAGACAGATCTTATACATGATTGAAACTTCAGGATTTTTTTAATACTAGCCTACTGACACACATTCTAGAAACTCCAATGAAACTAAAACCTTTGTTCATTGATTTGTATGCTATATGTGTTACTTTGAATGAATAAGAATGGTTTAGGTAGAATTTGTACTACTAAAGGGAAACTGAGGTGTAAACCTTTTTCTCTATTTATTTACTCTCCACAAAGTCTGAATCAGAGATGACATAAAGGATGAGTGACTCTCAGCAAAGGAAATGCAATGAACTAGTTTCAGTCATTTGATTAGTTCAGGTCTAATAATAAAGCACTTATTTCCACCTTTTCATCAGTGTTGTATTAAATGTATAATGAACTGGAATCACTACTGTCATGTGAAAAGTGTCAGAATTCACTTACAGGAAACTGAATAGAGGGAAATCTCATTAATGCTGTCCAGCATGATCAGACAATAGTGTCCACAATGATTGTCGGCAATTGTAAAATGCTGTCTCTTGCAAAATTGCTGCATATTCAGCTTTCTGTTTTTTAACTAGCTAAGCTATTAGCAACGAAGAAGCTGAAAGACAAATCATGCTATGGGCAAAGTGGATTTGTAAGAATCTGCTTAGTCATTTCTGAGGTATGTGATTTGCATTCAAAAGTCAATTGAAAGCCATTTGATTAATTGAACAATGTTACGTCCCAAAATGGAAGAATGAAGGCTGCTTGGTGTGCAGCTAATCCAGCAGATAACACCGGGCATGAAAACTGAGACTGGAAAATGCTACAGACAATTCGGGTCTTCCATAGTTTGAAAGGCATGTAACAGCAGGCGCCTACGCACACAGTTTAAGCTCTTAAAAGCCCCTGGCACATTTTGTCGTTTTCTGCTAGACCTGACAACACAAATTACTCTTTGACTGTAATGGACAGGGAAAATGAGTAACCATAGTGAATGAATCATCTGCAAGGCTATCTTAAACTAAGCACCTTGTTTTTCAAGTCAATGCAGATGAATGCAGGTAATTGTGTCCAACATACTATACTAAAGACCTAATAAACCTGGAATAATAGTATTGAACCATCAGCTTTGAAACACCAAAATGTGCTGTGAAAAGTGATCAACAGGGATTGGACTTGCATCATAAATTTTTTGAGACTGTAGTGAAATCAAGAGCATTTCCACACACACACAACGTGATAAGAACTCATGGGATTGGAAATAAGCAGCTGTGTGGCTATAAGAAAATTACTTGTTAGTGAGCCCCATTTGCCAGTGAGCATAAAGATTGGACTTTGAAGCAATGGAAAAATGCCATGTGGTCTGATTAATTTGGATTGATCCTATTTCAGAGCAGAGGGTGCATCAGGATGAAAAGGGACATGCATGAAGCGATGCACCCATCATGCAAAGCCATCATGCACACTGTACAAGCCTCTGAAACCAGTGTTATGATCTTTGCTTGCTTCAGTTGGTAAGGTCCAGGCTTAGCAATGTTACATGGCAGTAAAATTAAGTCAGCTGATGACCTGTATGTACTGAGGTTTTTACACCAGTGGTCTTATTCTTTTCTAATGGCTTGGGCATGTTCCAGGACTCATGTTCTGATAGTATGAGAAATTATTTTCATAAATGAACTTTCATATGTAATCAAAGCTAATGGTGGTTAAATTAAATTTAACAGTGTGTGACCTTTTAGTTTTTGGCCACTTATGTAGGTATTTTATGATGATATGATATGATATCGTGAGGTATGTTGCAGTTGTCAGTAAATTAAATGTGTTGAGTGGTATTGGAAAAACAAATGCAAAACTGAAAACTGTCGCATATAGACAACTGTGCTCAAAACTCATGGCTGTTAGCTATTAAAACCTCTCACCATGATGAATAAGACCGTGTGTGTGTGACAGTTGTGTGTGACAGTTACCAGTAGGTGTAATGGTTTAAATGTGCTTTGGCAGAGGGTGGACTGCAAATAAGGTTGCATTGAATGTAACTTATATGTAATTCCAGCTACTCATGCAGGTACAGCCCAGACCTGTGTTATTTTCATAATTTGTTTGGAAAACTATATATATTTATATAAAATATATTTTCGTTTCTGATTAATTGAAATAACATTTGTCACATCCTTAAGGGATTAATGGACTTGAGCCTCATAGATTAAAGTTAGATAATATATGCAGATTTCTAATTTACTCATGTTATGTTCCAAGATGTAGAAGTGATTTCTTTTATTAAACATTTTTCATATCTGCTTGATGGACATCACTGTGATCCATGTTGCCAGTTGGAGAAGCTGGAGAAGCTTCATTCAAATTAGCCTGGGAAAAAAAATGAGCTATTTTATCTTAATACTCGTTTCAAGAATTTAAAAAAAGTAATGCCAAACCTAATTGCTCTGAGTTCTCGGCTTATTAAAGTGATTCTACTTGAATCCAGCCTCTGTGGAACAATAGAGTTAAAATGAAAACAGTTCCACCATAAGGAATCCATAAGGTTTCCACATAGAAACCTTATGGATTGCCCAAAGTGGGGCTATTAGGAATTTTTTTTATTGAGTGTATGAACTTAGTTTAGAGCTTGTTTATCTGCAGTAGATCTGAAGTCTGTCTGAAGCCTGAATATATACTTTATTGACTGCCAGTTAATCACAAACCACACACATACTGTATACACACACACACACACACACACTCATTCTCACCAATTCATCCAGTTGGGTGAAAAATAAAGGACTTGAAAAAGCCCACATAGGTATCCGGAGAACATGGGAAATGCCACACAGACTATAAGTCAAACCCGGGACCCTGAAGCTATGAGTTACTCTAGTAGCAATACTGGATGCATATTGGTATCACACTTCAACTGGAGTTAAAAAAAGAAGACAAATAAAAAAAAAACAAGGTGCAGCCCTTTTGAATTTAATATAACTTTTTTTGCCTAATGGTGCTAAGGGAGTTTTGTAATATTTTATTATTTTAGTTTAGTTAATACAATATAAGTTAAGCAGTTGGTGGTAATAACCTACATCAAATCTTTCTTTCTTGTTGCTAGTGTACTGTATGTGTGTGCATACTCTAAGATTTAGTGTTACCGATTTTGGCATTTATTGTTGCATGTAATTCATGTGTAAAAAATATTTCTCATGCTCCCAGAACCACATTTTGAGTCATGAAGTATGCCAGTGCCATCAGGAGAGAAAAGAATTAAGGGATATTATATGATTATTCAGTATATAGCATTGTTGAGCCAAGACCACAGATGATTATCCTCACCAACAAGTGGCTTTCCTTAAAAGCTGGTTAAGAGAGAGAGAGAGAGAGAGAGAGAGAGAGAGAGAGAGAGTGTGTGTGTGTGTGTGTGTGTGTGTGTGCAATGCAACTTCAAGCATTTTTTTTGCAATGCAACTTCAAGCATTTCTCCATTCATATTTTTTTTTACAAAGTTGACAGTTCAGCATTATCCTTCCAAGTTTTAATAAAGTGTTATACAGTCCTTAACCAGTATATGTCACACCTCCTTAGTGGTTTTCTTTGACCCTTCTGAAATGACACCTTTTTTGGCAGGGAATTTTATAACTGCAAGTACAGGGGTGGAGAAATGTCTTACATGGACATGCAAACAAGCAGACATTTTTGTTTTATTCCCAGAACCATGAATACTAAAAGACACAGAGTTTCTGATTCACTGTGTGATTCATGAAACTGTCATATGACATCAAAGCGATAGTGAGACACCATAGTGAGACTGAAATGATCATTTTAGAAGAGACACCATAGCTCATGACCAAAATGTTAGCCAAAGGCCTTCTGCCATTTTGTCAAGGGTGCAAAAGTGATGCTTCATCACGACCGGATTGAGACTGCTGCTACATTAAGTCACCCACTCTTGGGGAATCAGACAGTTGTTAATTTACCCTTGTCTGTATTAACACACATAATTAGATGGTCATATATTTGAGTTAAAATGTCAGGTGTTGCTTACGAGAATAGCTAATTGAACTGCTGATTAAGTATAGCATGGGACTGGGCAAGAAAATTACAGCATTCGTTCCTAAATTATTGCCAACTATGTATTTATTACTTGTTCACCCCTAAAATAGGTTTGTAACTTGGGGGGGCTTGAGACAACTCATATTTCAAGTGGAGATAATACCCTTAGAGACAAAATGTACTCTTTTACATGGCAGTATGACACGATTTGGAAAGCAGCCCAGTTTTATATGCCACAGGATGACCACCCCTCTGTGCGCTGCTAGCTTTCTGAATTCTTACATAAATTCCTAGTATACGCTTTCATCCAGCTTTAGGTCGCTTTTAAAAAAAGAAAAGAAAAAGACACTGATTACAGGTAATATAGCACCTGACTGACATTTGTTCTGCCCTTACAGCTGGTTTAAAATGGAAATCACTGCCCACAGCCTTGACGTCCAGCAGAGTCAGGACGGCAGGGACAAGTGAGGCTGAATTTCAGCTCCAGCTCGTTTTAGACAGCTCGGGGGCTTCACTCAAAAGACGTCGGTTCTGTCTTTCACCCTCTGTGTGTGATTTTCATAGATAAGTGAGGTGCCTGGTGAGATCTGGCTTCTTAATAATTCATTTTGGCACCTCCGAAAAAAGAAAGTGTTTATCTCGTTTATCATGTCCCTATGTCAAGCTGAGGCACAGAGGCAAACTTATTACAGTCTGCGTATGAATTATTAGCTTTAAACTCAGTTAGGATGTGAAACACACCCCCTGATATATATGCTTAATGTACTGGATTTTAAATACTGAATGAGAAACTCGGAAGGATTTTTTTTCATTACTCATAGATGTAGCCTTCAGTAAGCATATAAAAATAAAAAACAGCACAATGGGCTGCGAATTCTAGTGTGTAATGGGGCAATTCCAGTCTTATATGGATGTGACATTTGGAATCATTTTTATATATAAAATGTCTCAGAGCAAGCACAAGCTTAACATCGATATAACAGTCTGAATATATTTGTCTAGAATGAATGCTTGTGATTTAAATACAACTTTCAGAGCTACGGATGATGAATCAGAATCCAAAATTGCAGCAGTAAATAAGATTTTGAAAGAATTGGTATTAGACTGCAGTGCCATGTGGCCTGGAATCCCATCTACAGGACATAGCAAATGTATTTTTCATTAAAAAGTCTTACTTTATAATTAGTCAGTTCTGCTTCGTGCTGTTGGCTACTCGTCAACTTCATTTCAGGAACATATTCTCCTAATATTTCCAATACGTTATGTAAGAAAATTCGTTGCTAGCATTACCGTCGAATTAAAAGCAGCCCGCTTTATTTGTCAGTCATCTCTTTGGGCACTCAGCGCGCATGCTTGAGATGGAAATTGCTCTTATGTGTTGAAGGAGAAATCAGAATGAGTCAGTGAGACATGTGGCTCAGAGTTAATTCAGAGGGCAGGTTAATCATGCCGGCAGCTCTTCTACAGACGTGCACCTGCTCACTCAGCAACCTGTTCTCTTCCAAGAAACCTAGTCATTACCCTGTCTGTGTGGATGTATGTAGGTGTGTGGAGGTGTCTGTTGGTGTGTGTGTGGGTATGCATTTCGGTGTGTCTGGGAAGTCTGAGTTCATAATTCTTGTTGTTTCCCCCATGCACGCTTTTATTTCCTCCCTTTTGGCTTTATTATTTTGTAATCCTTTTGCTTTCTTTTTTTTTTTTTTACATGTCTCCTCTTTCTTTCCCCTCCTCTCTCTGTCTCGCTCTGTTTTTCTAGGGCAGGCAAAGCTCTTTTAGTGATTGTTGATCAGCTGACTGTGTGCCATCCTCCCACGTCACAGTCTCATTAAAGCTCCTGTGAGCGAGGGTCGCTCTTTCTCTGCCTTTTCCTTTTCTCATCGTCTTTGTTTTTCTTTTCAGCCAGCCAGGTGCTCCCAGCTAATGCGCACATCACAACACATACACACACACACACACACTTCTTCCTACCTCTGCTTCCAGCCTACCAGCCTGCCACAGTGCCAGTCTTATCACTTTGAGAAACTGCTGACATCTGATCCAACTCTGTCTTGGTGCAAAACTCCCTCATTATACTACATAACTGATGCATAAGTCCTGATCAGAGACAGATAAAGCCGGGCTTACAGCAGGTCTGTCCATTCTCTGTAAATTGTAACAGCATTTCGATCATGTTGTAGCCAGGCAAGCCACGATTTCTGATTTAACTGCATATTTAATTTTGAAGGCAAATTCCATAAGTACATCACTGCACTGTGGAAAATGTCACAGCATGACTGAATTAAAAACATGTTCTTATGGAATCGAGGTAACGGTTCCCAGAAACCATCTTCCCATTAATACCTGGTAATTTTAATGGATGATTGAAACAGTATATGATGAAATGTATAGTGCTATTTTTTAAGCAGACTCATAAACCATAAATCAGCCTAAACACCTTCTCTGAAGGCCATATTTATAAATTGTTATAACTGTGCTTCTCATTATTTATATATTGGTAATGATTCATTGTTTGCATGATTATAGACTTTAACATTGCCCTATTAAGCTTATAGTGTGCTATAAGTAATTCCTTGAGAATTTAATGTCATAATGCCAACGTTCATTATAATGCGTTGTGTTGCACTGCACAACCTTAATCATTTGTAAATAGTTATATAATCAACCGTAATACATATTAACAATTAACACATTTAAAAAACATGGTTTCTGATTAACTGCAAAAACACCCTGGCAAAATATGGCAGTTTGAATACTAAAGTCATGTTACAAAACATTTTTTTCCTAATGCTACATTCAGCGTAGCTTGGAAGTTGTAAATGGAAACTTAGAATTACATAATAGTCAACCTCTGTATTAGCACTTAAAGTGGAAAAAAAGTGGAAAAAACATGGACGTTTCTCTATATTTATCTTTTACTTCCACAATAACAGCAACCTCAGTGTTATGGATTTACCCATCTCTGAGCCACCCCTCATTTTTTCATATTTTGCCTCCAAAGAGCCAGACTTTCTTGTATTTTTAATGTAGTCTTGAGGAATAGTTCTCCAGGCTTCCTGAAGGACTTTTTTTGGCTCTCATTTTTTCTTTTTTGCTTGTTAAGCCACACAGTGACCTATGAATCATTTGGACATTATTTTTAAAAATGAAGGTATGAACCAGTAAGAAACAGGTGCAGATGATGACAGATGATCAGGCCAGTGATTATTATTCATTATACAGTACTGGTGATATTGAATGCTGGGTGGTTGGAAGAGACGAGTGGGGAAATGAGGTTGCTGTTGAAATTGTTACATAAACAACCAATTTTTTAATTGTATCTTCAGGCGCTTTGTAGTCTGTAGCAGGAAAAACCTTTGTTCCAATTTCTTTTATTTAATTGATTAATTTAATGTGGAGGCGGCATGGTAGCTTAGAGGTTAACACTGTTGCCGTGAACCGCCAGGGTCCTGTTTCGATTCGCACCTTAATTCTTTCTGCATGGAGTTTGTATGTTCTCCCTGTGCTTGTTGTGTTTCCTCCGGATGTTTCGGTTTCCTTCCACAGCAAAAAAACCTGCAGATTAGGCTTATCTGCATTCCCAAATTGCCATTAGTGTGTGAATGAGCATGTGAGTGTGTGCAAACAGTATGTGTGTGTGCCCAGAGATAGATTTGCACCCTGCTTCATGCCCCAAGTCTCCAGTGATAGGCTCCAGGCCCCCCGCAACCCTGCATACAGGATAAAATAAAAGTATAGACGATGTGAGTGAGTGAGTGAGTGAGTGAGTGAGTGAGTGAGTGAGCGAGTGAGCAAGTGAGTGAGTATAAGGAATGAGGGGTGGTTTAAGATTTCTGCTGTATGTGTATGAATGGTTTTTTAGCTATAAAGTTTTTGGAGTATTGTCTATTGTCATTGAATTACTTATGAGCCATGTACAGCGTTCAATAAATGTTTACAAGAAATTATTACCAACTTACAAAGAATAAGCACATTTCTTTTATGATGTTGATAATAATATATCATGAGACAGAGGAAGAGGTGTGTGGAGGGGGGGGATCGGTGGATTTCAACAGATAAAACCCTTAAACAGGAATATTTAAAAAAAAAAATATGGTACATTAGGATATATGTATCTGACTTCACACTGGCTGTATAGAATTCACCACAGTCTCATTCAGCTTCTCTGATTCAAAAACTGCTACAGTGAGGACTTTGAAAACAAGACTGTACTTATAGAGAGAGGAAGGAGAGTGTTTCATTATGTTTTATTGTTCTCAGGAGACACTGCTGCTTTTTTATTGCAAAGCAACACAGGGGAGAGAGAGGGAGAGAGAGAGAGAGAGAGAGATTACCAAGATGAGTACTGTGACAGTATAACACTGATAATAAGTCTCTGAGTGTGAGACTGAGTTGCTGGCAATTTCTTATTTTAAATAAATTAGTTTGTGTGAACATAAAAAAGAAGCATGGCAATAAGATATATGTTTTTATTCAAATTCACAACAGTTACACACCATAAAATACACACAACAATATGACACATTATCTCCAGTTAATCTTCATGTTACTGTACACCCATAGCCAAAAATTTTGAGTAGGTTTTGGATCTTTTTGTCAGATGGTACTTTGGTATACGAAAATATAATTACGAGCATTTTGCAAGTGTCACAGGCTTTTATTGACATTTTAATTTATGCAAAGAATCAATATTTACAGTGTTGACCCTTCTTTTTCAAGACCTCTGCAATTCACCCTGGCGTGCTATCAATCAGCTTCTGGGCCACATCCTGACTGATGGCAGCCCATTCTTGTATAATCAATGCTTTGAGTTGGTCAAAATTTGTGGGGTTTTGTTTGTCCACCTGTCTCTTGAGGATTGACCACAAGTTCTTAATGGGATTAAGGTCTGGGAAGTTTCTTGGCCATGGACCCAAGATTTAGATGTGTTGTTCCCCCTGCTACTTAGTTATCAATTTTGCCCTATGGCAAGGTGCGCCATCATGCTGGAAAAGACATTGTTCATCACCAAACTGTTCTTCGACATTTGCTCTCAAAGGATGTTTTTCTACCATTCTTTATTCATGGCTGTGTTCTTAGACAAAATTGTGAGTGAGCCTGCGCTCTTGGCTGAGAAGCAACTCCACACATGAATGGTCTCAGGATGCCAGAAAACTCCCTAGAACTTAATCCCATTGAGAACTTCTGATCAATCCTCAAGAGGCAGGGTGAAAAACAAAAACTCACAAACTCTAAGCACTGATTGTGCAAGAATGAACTGCTATCGGTCAGGATTTGGCCCAGAAGTTGATTGACAGCATGCCAGGACAAATTGCAGAGGTCTTAAAAAAATAGGAGTCAACACGGTAGTTATATTAAATTAGGAAAAGATTAATATTATATTGCAATTATACATTCACTATATTGAATTTTCACATAAACGTAATTTAATTGTTTATAAAAGGCCTTTGACACTTATGAAATGCTTGTAATTATACTTCACGATACCATAGTAACATCTGACAAAAAACCTAACCCTAACCCTAACCCAGTGGTCTAAAACCACTGAAGCAGCACACTTAGTAAAAAAAATATATATTTGTATCATTCTCAAAACGTTTTAGCCACGGCTGTATACCTGGACAGCAGATTTAAGGTAGTGTTTTTTAACCAAAATGTTGATCTTAGAGAATACTCTGTATAATAGAAATGATATATTGAGCCTGAGATCAGGTTCGCAAGATCTGACACTTTTTGAATATCTTCAGAAAAACACAATCTGCCTGATTCATGTTGTTCATAAAAGCTGTATGAACAGAGGGTTTTTGCAGCTCTTTAATCAACCCCATACAAAAAGAAATGTTCTATTTGTTGTTAGCAAGCATGTAATTGTGCCATGCCTGTCTTTTTTTTTTTTTTTTTTGCTTAAATAATATGCGAACACTGCCATCTTATGGTTTTTAACACTGCTGTCCAGTTCAC
The DNA here is from genome assembly GCF_024256425.1 of Clarias gariepinus. Lineage (NCBI taxonomy): Eukaryota > Metazoa > Chordata > Actinopteri > Siluriformes > Clariidae > Clarias > Clarias gariepinus. Next base: position 10,249,291 of record NC_071108.1, on the reverse strand, counting down.
ATTCTTTTAAATAGGAGTTTTCAGGGATGTTAGAATATGTTTTAGAAATGTTTTGTTTTAAAAAAAAGCATATTGTAGTAAGTAAATATTTAATGTAATTAGTTTAAGTATAAATTAATAATTTGATTAAATGTTAATTATCAGTAAATAAAAATTTAAAATTCTAATATTTTTGGGTAAGCTAAAGTGACATTTCTGGTTAAACCTTAAGCAACAGCTTGTTGTGAACTGTATAAGAACTAATTTTATTTTCCTTTAATTGGAAATTATCTGTAATGGTTTGTACTGCCGCTTTGCACCTTCAGGGTCCAGGTTTGATTCCCGGCCAGGCTCGATTCCCGTCTCTGTGTGCATGGAGTTTGCAAGTTCTCCCCGTGCTTGGTGGGTTTCCTCCGGGTACTCCGGTTTCCTCCCACAGTCCAAAGACAAAGAGTAGGTTAATTGGCATTCCCAAATTCCCCTTTGTGTGAATGAGTGTGTAAGTGAGTGTATGTGTGTGTGCCCTGCGGTGGATTGGCACCCTGTCCAGGGTGTACAAGACTCCTGGGATAGGCTCCATGCCCTTATAATAATCTATACCTAATCAAAAGCTTGTTGTCTCTCATTACAAACTTAAAGTACACTTTCACTTGTATATATATATATATATATATATGTTTGTGTGTGTGTGTGTGTGTGTGTGTGTGTGTGTGTGTGTGTGTGTGTATACTGTATATATTAGTCCTATTTTTAAGCTTTAGGCAGCCTTTTATTTAAATAACAGAGAGCAACCAATTATTAGGTACGTAAATGTGAAATTTGAGCATTTAATAGAATATTTGTTTCATATTTTCCTGATTTAATTGGCTCTCTGTGGGTTTTGTTGTTATTGTTGTTGTTTGTCTGTTTTTGGCACAACTGTAATAAACCTCCAGGCAGTATATAATGAATAACACCTCAGAACCATACAGAAATAAATTGGCAAGAAAATGGAAAGTCCAATGAAAAAACTTTTTTTAATGGTTCTCTCTGTCTTATTCATTATATTGTATCAGGTTAGAAGGGCAGGTAAGAACAGTATTGGAAATGTTGGAACATCACAATGAAAAAAAAATGGAAAGCTTGGGATCACTTAGCTAGCACAATTCAATGTGAGGACATGATGACAGAAAGGGCTACTCTAAAGTGTTCCAAGATGTGACCCTCATGCCAGGTATTCCTAATCATTGACCTCAACACTGGGGGTTCCTGGAGATAAATGAATGAAATCGCAATATGTTGTGTAAAATTAAAATATTTGATTTTGTAATATGTTGGTAATGAAGAAATATAGCAACAGCAAAAATGAGGCCACGGTAACAAATAACTTCTTAACCTCTTTAGCAGATTTGGTTTAAAGCAAGTAAAACTTATCATGCCTTTCAACTGACAGCTGTTACTCACAGTAAAGAAGATTCTCACCTAATCTTAACCCGAACTTTACATCAAAATGTTCAACTTTCATTAATACTTAAATTTACCCCTTGGTGGCTAGAACCTGAAACTTCAAATCTTTCACCTTCAACTCTTTCTGTCTCTCTTTGAGGTTCATCAGGTGATCTTTCTCTCCCCCCAGGCCTGTGCAGCTCAAAGTGTACCACACCAATTCGGTACAGCTCTAGCATGACAATGAGGATATTTTTACATGTAAAGAAGATCATCAGCTGGTTTAGAACCTTTTCCCTAAGCATCAGATACAGGCGGTAAACCAGGAACGGGCCATCCTGAAGCCCAACAGTAAGAAGAAGGCTCCAGATTTCAGTGGAGCAGCAAGAGATATAGGGGCAGGGCAGTAACCCAGGTGTGTTGGGTTTAAGATTGATGTTTGTGTGGGATTTAGGGGGATTTGTTTGTGTCAGTACCAAAGGGAATTGCATTAAGGCCCAGGAGAAGAGACTCAGTCCTACAATAATTACAGCATGGTTGGTTTTCACTTCAGGCTCCTTGAAAGTGTCAAAAATGTCCAGGATGTCCGCACCCAGGCCCACATAGACCATAAGGAGCTGTGAGAGCTGGTCACGTGTCATGTCACCCTTGGGCATAAGCCAGCGTCCTAGTACCAGTACAATGAGCATGGTCTGCTCCAAACCGGCCACCCAGTTCTCAGGTTCCAAATCTGATAAGTCCTAAGACAAATATACATGTAGAGAACAATTATAAAACATGTTCTTGCAAGCAATTTGGCTGAAGTAGAAAACGCTCTTTTATTATATATATATTTTTCATTAATTATGTTATGGAATTCTCACTTACAAGCTATATATGGAAAAACAAGAAACACCAAACATTCTGAGCAACTTACATATTAATTGTTTTATACAATCTTTAGTGGTAACCACCATTTATTTTGTAGTGTAGTTTAAATTTACTTCCATTAAAATATTGATCTAGTCTCACTTTGGTTAAAAGTTTCCTACATAAATTTCAATGTGTTCACCTATGTGCAGAAAGTGGTGCCAGTGGGATTTAATTTAAGAACATAAGAGTTCTTTAGTCCTGGTCTAAGTGCATAAGTTCCTTTTTCCAGAAAGATTTTTTGGCTTTGAAAAAGCATCATGGTGACATTAACGTTATGAATATGGGGACAATAATGATATTAGGTTGTTTTTGTTTTGCTTTTGTAAAGTTAGAATTATTTTCATGAAATGACATCAGAATAACATTAAGCACATGATACTAGCATAACACTGAACGAATGCCAGTAACACAGTGCTGTAAATACGACTTCTAAACAATATTAATAGCAATCCTACCAGGATGAGCGGGATTCGAACTCCGGGCACTGTGGAAAGAGCACTGTATGATTATTACTGGACCACTAGAGAACATGTTGTTGATGCTACTAAATACATGTACACAATACAAAGACAACATTAATTTGCCAAAATATTACATTAGAAATCAGTATGTTATTACAGTAAAGTAAATTGGGAGCTAAGATGCACCTCACAGTAATACTTCTGATAAAAAAAGTGATGCGTGACATGAGATAGACACGCAGTGTGTGGGAAACTGTTATGTCCATTTCAATCCCTGGTCTAAAATATAAACCCTGTTAGAAACGTGAGAGACCTTGGATGTGGTTGGATATTGTAAAACAGGATCTTAATCAGAATAATGCTCCAAATAAAGTTTAAAATTTCCTTTTGTTGAGGTAGTATTTGCAGCACTGTGTTTGGGACATTCATTCAACATTGTGTCAAGGTCATTTTAACAAGTCATTCTAACTTTCAAAAACATAATTCGACGTCATTGCAATGTCATTACAATGATAGCATAATGCCTGTGCTGAACTGGGCTTCATGTTAATTTAAATAACTTCTGTTATATTACCTGCACAACACACATGGTGTTATATCATTTCTATTTGTTATCAACCAAATGAGGATGGGTTCCCTGATTGAGTCTGGTTCCTCTCAAGGTTTCTTCCTATTGCCATCTCAGGGAGTTTTTCCTTGCCACCGTCGCCGTCACCCTTGGCTTGCTCATCAGAGAAATTTCATTCATTCATCATTCATTCACCTCATTATTATCTAGGCACATTTTTCTCACACATACACACTTCCAAATATTTTATTTTCTAAAAAATTATTTCATTTTTGTGAAGCTGCTTTGAGACAATGACCATTGTTAAAAGCGCTATATAAATAAAATTAAATTGAAATAATGCTCATCCAGCATTACTGTTCTGCTGAGATAGTCTGTCCACTTGCTCACTTATTCATCTGTATTAAAGAGATAACCAAACAGACCAAATTCCAAAATTTAAAACTTTTTTGCCAATACCACCATCAATACTATCTTGTTCGTAATCTTTATAGATAGTGAAAACCACCCATATTGCACCAACAGAACTCCTGTTACATTAAACAATGCCTTTTTGGAATAGAATGAGACCTCGGCATACAAATGCCCCGCCTTAGGAATTTTCACCTTAGAAACTGAAATTTTGCAAGAAATTTGACTCAGCATGCCAAGCATTTTTATACAAAATACATAAAATGTCTAGTCCAATGTTAATCCATAGAATCCTAAATCCTTGATTTACATCTACAGGGCTTAAATTCTATGAGAGCTGACTGGCCTTTGCTTTAGCCATATCAGCACCAACATGCTAACCCCATCACACAGCAAGAGCCAAAAGGCCTGTGATGCCTCTCATTTAATCTCACGTTGACAGTTTCAGATCTTTCAGCTTCTGAAAAGAGATCAGAGGAAGGATTCGGAGGTTGGGAGCTCTGCTGCTTGAAGATATCAGCAGCTAAAGTGATTATTAGCTGCTTGTGAGAATAATGCAGGCTACAAGCAGCCCACAGGTTAATCAGACAAACTTAATTCTTCTAGGAAGAAAAAAAAAGTGCTAGGTGGGCATGGAAATGAGGTGAAATTATCACTTTAGCTCTAATCAAATTGCAGTGTTGACAACACAGAACAAAACACATACACTGTGTATATTTGATCCTGTTTTGTGATTCAAGTGTCATTGCTCTATGGCTGACAGACATCATCGAATATCCAAGAGCACTCTGTATCAGCTGCACCTGCTTTTTTTTTTTTTTTTTTTTTGAACTCCACTTTGCCTTTCATATCCAGGACCATAAGAGCACCTATGAGACTGGATAATCATTTTGAGATCACATGCCCATACAGCACATTTCAAACAAAATTGAAAACTGATCTTTTGCACTGTGAAACTTGACAACACCCACCACTGCTAAGGGGATATGAGACAGGAGGAGAAGATCAGGTGAAGATGAGTTGATTGGCAGGTTGAACTGCAGCAGGTTCAGCTCCAGGAACCAGATGGAGGGAATCACAGTACTGAGATAAAGAAAGACCATAGGAGAAAACCTGCAGAAAAGAACATCAGAGAGAGGGAGTCATTGGGGGGGTTTCAGCACAATCTTTCAGATTTAAGCATGGATTGATCTGTGCTTTTTTTTGACAAGGCATGCAGGCAAATTGCCAGATTCATATATATATATATATATATATATATATATATATATATATATATATATAGATAGATAGATAGATAGATAGATAGATAGATAGATAGATAATCGTGCTGTTATACTGAATATTGACATGGCTTTATTGCCTAGCCAATGGCATAACCAGTATTACCACACTCTTGCCTGTGTGATATGCCTTAGACAAATTTTTATTTCTATTTGTCAAAATAAACTGCCTGTTTTGCATCAAGCAAAGAAAACAAATAAGGAGTTTGCTGAAATTTTACAAAAGAATTGTGGTCAGAAAAAAATGATTGACTGTGATTAGAAGTCACGTAAATGTTGGTGAAGGTACATTGTAAAAAAGAAATAAAAAAAAACAGTCAAATCATAGCTACAGTATGTTTAATAGTGAGCATTTCTAGTAAGAACATTTAAGAATTCTATGGATTAGCACTAAACAGCTGTGTGTCCAAGAAAACCACTTGTTAGTGACAATCCGGAATTTGCCAGAGAGCATAAATATTGGACTTTATAGCAATAGAAAAAGATCAAGTGGTCTGATAAGTCCAAATTTACTCTATTCCAGAACAGTTGGTAATGGGACATAAAGTGATGTACTGATCATGCATAGTATCAACTGTTCATGCCTCTGAGGGCAGTATTATGATCATTGCTGTAGTTGCTCAGGTCTTGGCTCATTAACATCATGTGATAAATAAACTAAAGTCAGCTGATTACATAAATGTATGGAATGACCAGGCTTTCCCATTAAAGTGGTTCTGGGAGCATGAGGAATCACGTTCACACATGAATTACAGTATCTACCATTTTGCCACAAGGTGGTCAAACAAAATAATAAAACCTATAGCCTTAATAGACCTTTATAAATCTATGGGCAACTTGTAAGCACATTTGAACCACCACAACCCTGAACAAGCAGTTACATATGATGAATAAATGAATGCTAAATATCCTCTTCTATTCTTATCTTTATCAGTTTAAAAAGGATTTTATTATATTTTCATTAGAAATAATTAGACTACATGCAAGATAGATAGATAGATAGATAGATAGATAGATAGATAGATAGATAGATAGATAGATAGATAGCATTTTTTATTAAAACCTACGTACAACATAAAAACAGAAGAAAAAAAATTAAGGATTAACACTAAGTTAGACCACAGAGGCTCTTCTTGCCGCCAGAAGGGACTCAATTCAGACTGCAAATTATTCCCATCAGCTATGCAAATCCCTTTCGATATAGCCAAGCCTCTCTAGAGAAGAAAAGCAAGACTTCAAAGTGTGTATGGGAGAGAGAGAGAGAGAGAGAGAGAGAGAGAGAGAGAGAAATGGAGAGAAAGTGTCAAGAAACCAGAATGTAAATAAAAAAGAAAATGAGTAGGAATAGAGGAGCAAATGAAGGCCAAGAACATCATGAGCTATCAGTTGGTTACAGGCAAAAAGACAGTGGAGGCGGTTAGGATCTAGAAATATTTTACACTGAAATCTGCAGTGATTTGATTTTGCATGGCAGATTTTTAAAGGTGATCAAAGAAGATCATGAGCTGATTATGTAAATGTTGAGATTGTAAAGACATTGTGGGCTGAAATATTAATAGCAGTATTAAAAGTAGCATTACTTGGACAAAAAAAAGAAATCAAGAGAAAGGAATTCACAAGTCTGTATCAGAGAACAGGTACCAAGTGGGGAGGGTAAAGGGCAGTGTGCTTCCTCTGAGACATGAGAAACCATCCAGTGCATCCTTTTTGAAGTGCTGCTCATCTAGTGCTATATAACGAGGCATTTAAACACCCCCAGAGGAAAGGGCTATCTGCTCTCATCCATATACATGAGCCCACAGATGGCCATGATTGGCTAGTGTCACACTGATTGATAAGGAATACAGTAATCAGGCAGCATGGCCAATTTTGATCTTATAGATTCCTCACCACAAATGATTTGGGATTTAAACTCATGATCTCTTAAGCATTCAGCCATTTCTGACATCCAGGCGAGTATGTGGTACAGTTTAAAGCATTCAGTAAGATATGAAATGCTTTATTAACAAAATGTGGATTGTAGCTAAAGGTAGAGTTATTTAAATATAAAACAAAACTTAAATTAAATATCACCATTTCCACTCTGCGTTGCGAGTGCATTTGATAGTAACGGCCATCTCTACACCCAGCAATGCCACACCGATCAGAAGCAGCCAATAGCAGGGCTCTCCCTTCACCACCACAACACGCCACACAGTCACAATTCCATGCACCGCGAACAGAAAACGACTTAGCAGGGCCAGGAGGACGTCCAGAACTCGGCACATTGCCCCGTCTCTGCACTCTGGGAGGGGGAATACATTATTGTCTCTGAGATGCATTATGCCTAGTTAATACACTTCCAGCCAGAAGTTTTTGAACACTTTTATTGCAGTTTTAACATTATTAGTGACACATATAAAAAGAAAACTTTGCAGAATGGCAATTAAATAAGGGAATATATTAAATAAATGGTCAGCCAAACCTCTCATTCTTTAAAATATAAGACTAAAGGTCCACTCTAATGGGACTTTAAATTAGTGCTTTATTAAAAGGTGCACTTGGAGGGTAAAGCAGTCAAGCCTGTAGATGAAAAAAAAAAAACTTATAGACAGTGCTGGAATTAATTATTTTGCGTGTTTAATTAGAATGATCAAGATCTAGGGCTTTTACAATTACAGCCAGTTAATTACCAATTAAATCAAAAAGCCTTTTTGTTCACTTATACCTATTTTTCCTTACTTATTTTTGTCCAGAATAAATAAATACATAAAACCATCTCTAATAAACAAACAATGTATGTTGTATCATAGTAAAGACAAACTAATTAATGCCAAAAATGTATATAAGAACAATCTCCAAAACTTAATTAGCAAGAAAGTCTAATTAAATAATCATAGAATAGAATGAAAAAGTAGAAAAATACATAGAAGATATATATAATTGAATATTTTGTAGGTAATAGTTGAACAAACAGTATAGTAACTGGTCAATCAGAGGATTATCTTAACAATACCGTAAAAGAAAATGATAGACACCTGCCTTTGTCTATACTTTTTCATCTTTAGTTTATTAAATAATTGTAAATTAGCAGTTGAATATAAAATTCATTTACTCACCAAGTAGCTATCAGAAAAATATAACAGTAAGATTGTAAAATTGGGTCAAATTAAATAAGTAAGACTGAATACTCACCCAATAAACACTACACCCAAGAAACTAAGATCAGAAAGCAAGCAAATGTTCCTCTGAAAATGTCTCTTTCCTTTTACATCTGTCTACCTTTAAAACAACATACCCTATCTTACCCACAGTGAAGTGAAGTGCGTATGGTTGGAGGAAAGCATTATAGTGGTTCTGATAACATTTCCTATAGTTGAATGACCTCGTGTCATGATGTCATCTTTAAAAGCCACAAGAACAAAGTTATCATAGTATGGAGCTGGTTTGTAAGTAAGCATTATAAAATAGACATGTTTTCATAGCAGCATGACTGGGTGATAAATAAATAAATAAATGAGTCTGAATTTTAAAATGAGGCTATTCTGAGCTTCTTGTTTATTTTATGACTGGATTAATTACTTCTTGTGGTTACAATGTATGGAAGTATAATTGTACAAATAAAGGTTCAATACTATGTATTATATGCAGTATAAAGTACAAAATACTATTTATTATTAATATCACATAAGCATGTAGTACTTAAGCATATTTAAAGTACATATCCAAACTATATATATTAGAATATTTATTAAATATACAGAAATTAATCAGAAAATTATTATGAATTAGTTTAATGAAGTGAGTTTTTATTGTCATTTTATTACAGTACACAGACAATGCACAGAGTGTATAGCAACAATTCTTTTTGTGTTTCATAAAGGGTTTACCTTTTAAAGCATCTTTTTTAAACTGCTTTAATCAGCATTTTAAATCCCACTGTTAGGTGTTATTCTTACAGTTTTTAGTCATGCATTATATAATTATTATGTTTGTAACAAACAAATGCAATTACGGCCTATTTTGGAAGCTGTTATATCTGAAGAAATATCTGTTTATAACTAGTATAATGTAAGCAACTGACACTTAAACTGACTTCATTGCAAAATGTTAAATGTTGTTATATTCTGAGAAAAAGTATGTGTTGTTCTTTAATTAACAAAATGTATACCCTAAAGAATTAATGTAGTAGAAGAATAATGGGGGTGTGCTGTTACAGTAAAACTAAGTACATTTATTTTGTGTTAGGCTGCATCACAATACTTCGCTCTTGATTATTTTCCTATAACCTTATCTCCTGTTTTATTCTACACATAAATTCTGTGCAGTAAGACATCCTGTGAATCTAGTGTTCAAATTTCATTGGAAATGCATTTACAACATTATGTAACATAGACACATTCTAACATATTATTCATTATTCTGTATAAAGGCTCTAAAGGTATAATGTCAACTTAAAAATGCGCTGTACATATTAATAAAATGCAGTATAACACAATGTAGTTATGCATGTGCTTAATGACTTACTCATCTGGAGATACAGTATATATATATATATATATATATAAGTGTTTAGGTGTACAGGACAAAGTAATGCATTTAAAAAGTTGTTTGGTATAATCTAAAGGCAGGCACAACTGGCAGGATGTGATAAAAAGCTCTGCATTCAGCCCTAAAATGTAATGGAAAAATGGGTGGAGGACTTAAAAGAGAAGGAAAAAGGAGGAGATTTTTAGCAGAAAGAAGAAAGTTAAGTTAAAACTATACACCCTGATTATCTTAGGCTCTTGTTGTGATTTCCTATCAGATTTTACTATGTAACAGCTGTGTAACATGTCTATTAAGTAAATGAGCATTTTAGATCAGGTGCCTTAATTTGAGTTACCTTTTAATTCTTAATTCCTAATTATTAATTCATATAGCTATCAATAAGACAATATCACAGTGGCACTTCATGCTACCATTTTAATTAGCATGATGAATTTCACGTCTGTTTTTTTAAACCCTTTTCGACTGAAGCTTTGCCGAATCCCACCTTTTCCTGCAGTTATTATATTTGATTGTGCCCAGACATGAATTTTGTAACAAACTTAGCTCTGTTTCTTAAAATATTATTCTTTATTTTGTTCTTCTTATTATTAATATTCTTTAGCTGTAACCCAGATAAAGCACCTCTTTATATAACCGAACAAGTCTTTAAACTTTTATTTTAATTTTTAACTTTTTAAAATAATTTCATGTCATCATTTCACTAATCAGACTTCAACAGAGTAAGTAAAACAAACAAACATAAAAAGAACAAATAAAATGTTAAAATCAGAAAATGGTTTTAACAATTTACCACGTTATCATAGATGAGAAATCCAACTGTTAGATCATAATTCTGTTCTCAAAGTGACTGGCTTTTTTTTTAAAAAGAGCACAATTTAGTGTGGATGCCAAAAAATAAATAAATAAATCACATCAATAACCATGGACCAAACATTCTGATTGGCACAAATACATCATATTACATACATGCCAAACTGTAACAAATGTCTTTAAACCTTCTTTATACTGTATGAGAGAGTCAACCAATATAGAAATTCCTGTCAGTTAAATTCATCCATATACTGAAGCAGTGGTGCAGAAAGATTAAGCTTTAAATTGCTAGCCAATTACTTCCACAGTAATTCATCCACAAAAAAGAAAACTACCTTAAATTAGGTGTAAATTGAGCGTTCTGATAGTACGCCATCTACGGGAGTGTGGGGCACATTCGAGTTTATAACTCTGCAGTGCTGCTGGCTTCACGTGGGAACATTAGTTCAGGAAAAGACTGAGTGTCAGGAGAAATTTCAAGAGAGGACAAATGGTGTTTGCGCAGCGGTTTGAGTGGCCATTAATTCTGTCCATTAAGAAGCCCTTTGCTTTCCCACCCAGTCACCTCCAACTGCCTCTGCTGTTAACAGGCTCTGCATAAAATGGGGCAGTCACATCGTGGATAGAGTCATCAGCATTTTTATGAAGTAAGAGAATGGGAAATACCAACGTCATTATAACTGACTGGCAGACAGGCAGATATCTCTCTATGGATTTGAGGTGGTGCTTAAATTGGTCTTTCTACTACCACTGGAGCGGTTGTGGAAAGTTTTTGTCTATATGTGAGGTAAAGGTCCAAAGGTATGTGTTTTACTGGGTATTTGCACACATTTGTTACAGAGAATGGGTTTGTAAGAGGTTTTAAAATAAATTTCACCCAGTGCAAATGAGTCGTACAAGACAAAATTGGCATTCCTTTGCGTAAATCTGCTTAAACTGCTTTTATGTTTCGGGCTGTGCATAGTCCCCATACGTAAATAATGCAAAAGTAACCCAAACATGCTCATTCAAACTATTATAAATCACATATGCAGGACAGAAATCCAAGGGCTATCTGGAGATCCACTCATACACACATTCATATTACAGAATATTGTAACTACATATACAAAATTATAAAACACTCATGAGGCAAATACATACAATAAATGTATATTTGTTCATAATAAACCCTTAATAGGCATTTTCAGACAAAAATGGAATTATCCATGCCTTTATTAAAAGGCTAGTGTGTCTAATCTGTAAATGTGAATTATGTCATGAGAAGTAGGCATTAAAATTCTTCTCTCTATGTACTGATGTCTCTCTACGTCTCTCTAAGTTACCATGTATTTTAAATTGATCAATTACTGGATCAAATCTAGCATCGACTTAGTGCAACCAATCCAACTACTCTTTTTTTTTTTTTTTTAAACTGGAAAAGGCCACATAGACACAAAGAGAACACGCAAACAGACATTTAGCTGCACTCAGGATCAAACAGGGACCCTGGAGCTGTAAAGTGGCGAAGCTATCCGATGTACCAGCTCATGAAATATCCTTTCCTTTTATATTTTTCATGTAAATTTCCAGGATGACAGGTTTTATTTTGCATGTTGTTACACATGATTTGTTGACCATTTGCATACCTATTTGCATATATTATCATTCCAAATAGGTAACTTGCTGAGAAAACGCCTGATGTGGTACATCAGCTCCGACCAACATGTATTTTAGATTGATGAGTTTTTATATACACAATGTGATGCTTCTCTAGATACTTTGTAAAAAAAAATATATTTGCATGCTTTCTTTAGCTACCAGAGAGTATACTTTAGTTACAGAACAAGAAACTTACAACAGAATCACTGTTTCATAAGGTGAAAGTGTTCTGACCCTGCGTCTGAGGGACACAATGCCTGGCTAAAATAAAAGTCCTATTTGGTGTGCATTGTTTTGACAAGCTTATGCACTATAAAATTTACTTCCATTACCTAAATTAAACAAATTGGCATTGTATTGATGGCAGGAGAGTTGAATCACTCCATCACAACTGAGAGACTTTTCCATTATTTAAAAGTCCAATCTTTATGGTCCTTAGCAAATTGCGGCCTTTCCTCTGATTAGCCACACTAACAAGTGGTTTTCTTATGTCCATGCAGCTGTACTTTTGGCACTGGCATTAACCATTTGTCATGATGCAACTTTAACAAGAGATTAAGTGTGTTTTGTGTTTTAAAGTGTTGTAATACATTAAATACTTTTCTATGACTATGATACTTCTTCCAATATTGTTGTATTAGAAATGGGAAGCTATTCACTGAACAACATGAGGACAAACCATACATGAGTGTGAACTGACTTAATGTTAGATCCAATGTCAAGTCCTTGGACCAAACAAAATACACAGTAAACAATCATTTGCATTCATGAACGTGTGGAAATTTGTCACAACCCGTCAAGCTACAGCTCTGCCATGATCATATAAGCACTCCTGCTCCACGTTCCCAACCACTCCTTGCTTCTTGCCACCTCACCTTCCGCTCTCAACACACCTGTGCATTATCTGCAATCATCCTCCTTACCTATTTAAACCACGCTCTGCCACAGTCACGTTGCCAGATTATTGTGTGCCTTTCTTAGCCCAATTTTCCAGCGTTAGTTTCATGTCTCGATTACCTGTTACCGACCACGCTTCGTTTCTTCTCGACCACGCCACTGTCTCACGTTTGGATTTCACGCTCACGGAGTTTTGTTATCGACCCTTGGATTTGCCTCAACGACCACGAATTCGGATCACGGACCTTCTCTTGTCTCTCTGGCTCTGAACCTTGCTCACCTTCGACCACGATAAAGCTTTGCAAAACCAGCCACCAACCTGTGCGGCGTCTCCATTCGCCCGCCGGTTCTCCACGTCTCTGCTACACTGCGCGAAGCGCGCTGCACACCAAGTTCCTCACCGGCTCCTTGCACTTCCGCATTCCTGCACAGGACACACAAGGCGCTCTCGCCGACTCGCGGCGCTTTAGCATTCCTCACAGGTCCACGCTGCACACAGAGCGCTCACACGCGCTTCCGCATTCCAGCGAGACTCTGCTCACGCCACAGCACAGAGCTAAACCGGCACTTTCTCTTTCATCCACTCGGCCGGCTCAGTCTGCTACACAAGCACTCCCACAAATCAGGTCTAACTCTGCGCTTGGATCCATCACGCCCTCTAGCGCCCCGTGACAGAATAATCTGGCCAAAAGGAATGGATCCAGCAGAGGCTGCTCGCCTGAGGGGGGCATTAGAGAGCCAAGGAACCCTCTTAGGTACACATCAGCAGGAAATCACACAAATCACTACTACACTTCAAACCATCACCGAAACCTTGCAGTCTCTTTCCATTCAGATTCAAAATCAGCCACCTCCTGCACCCGCTCTGCTACATCCCCCCCCGGTGCTCTCTCCAGTCCATGAGCCACGCCTCCCTGCTCCGCCTACCTATGACGGGAATCCAGCCACATGTCGCTCTTTTCTCTCCCAATGCTCGCTCGTTCTGGAACTGCAGGCCACGTCATTTCCCACAGAGCGCTCTAAGGTCGCCTACATCATCACTCTCCTCTCTGGAAAGGCGAGAGAGTGGGGAACGGCACTGTGGGATGCTCAAGTTTCATGTTGCTTCACTTATAGAACTTTTACTGAGGAAATGAGGAGGGTTTTTGATCGTTCCTTCACAGGACATCAGGCAGCTAACCAAATACTTCAGTTACGTCAGGGAGCACGTTCTGTCTCTGACTATGCCATTGATTTCCGGACTCTAGCTCCCTCTTGTGACTGGGACGAGAAAGCTCTTTTTGACTGTTTTCTCCATGGGCTTACAGACTCAGTGAAAGACGAGCTTGCAGCTCGTGAACTCCCCTCGGACCTGCAGGGACTCATTGACCTGGCAACACGTATTGACGCTCACAAGCGGATTCGACGGTCTGAACGGCAGCCTTGTTTCACACCATGCACCTCTGCACCAACCTTAGACACTTCCGAGGCACCCCCTGAACCCATGCAGATAGGCCGCACACGCATCTCACCCAAGGAACGCCAGCGCCGCAGAGATAACGGCGCCTGCTTCTATTGCGGCCAGACCGGTCACGCTGTGCGCTCCTGCCCACTAAAAGGGCAGGCCCCCCCGTAGTTCTGGGGATGCAGGGGGGCCCCGCATCTGTTTCTTCCCCGGACCAACGATCATGTTTTTCCGTGACTTTGACCCATGACGACCAATCCCACGTCACTCACGCACTAGTCGACTCCGGGGCCGATCAGAACTTAATCTCCTCTTGCACTGCCTCCAAGTTCAATATTCCTCTCACACCCCTGCATCAACCCTTCGTGGTTCAGGCTCTTGATGGCAGCAAATTAAACCCGATTACCCACCGTACTGCCCCCATCACCCTACAGTTTTCAGGAAACCACACAGAGCTCATTTCGCTCCTAATTGTTCATAATGCTCATGCACCCATTGTTTTAGGCCTCCCTTGGTTAAGGCTGCATAACCCACACATTGACTGGGTCAAAAGAAGGGTCCTGGATTGGAGTCCCACCTGCCTCTCTTCATGTCTACGCTCCGCCCCTATGGGCCAAACCTTGTCTACGCCACGAGAGGTGATCCCCGACCTAACCAGGGTTCCCACAGATTATCATGACCTAAGTCAGGTGTTCAGTAAGTCACGGGCTATCTCTTTACCTCCACACCGCCCTTATGATTGTGCGATTGACCTTCTTCCCGGCACCTCTCCCCCCAAGGGGCGACTTTACTCCCTCTCTCGCCCTGAGAGAGAGGCCATGGAACAGTACATAAGGGAGTCACTTGCCGCAGGGATCATCCGCCCATCCTCTTCGCCAGCAGGGGCAGGGTTCTTCTTTGTGGAAAAGAAGGACAAATCCCTCAGACCCTGCATTGATTACAGAGGGCTAAATGAGATCACGGTCAAGAACCGCTACCCCCTTCCTCTGATGTCATCAGCCTTCGAACTTCTCCAGGACGCCCGTGTCTTCACTAAGTTGGATCTGAGAAACGCCTACCACCTTGTCAGGATACGGGAGGGTGATGAGTGGAAGACTGCCTTCAACACACCCACCGGCCATTATGAGTATCTAGTGGTTCCTTTTGGCTTAACCAATGCGCCGGCAGTGTTTCAGACTCTCATAAATGATGTTCTCAGGGATTTTCTCAATGTCTTTGTCTTTGCCTACCTGGACGATATTTTAATTTTCTCACGCTCAGTCAAGGAACACAGATCCCACGTTCGCCAGGTCCTGCAACGGCTACTTGAAAATAAACTTTACGTCAAGGCAGAGAAATGCGAGTTTCATTGCTCGTCCACATCCTTTTTGGGATATTGCATCTCCCCTGAGGGCATCCAGATGGACCCCACCAAGGTGAGGGCAGTCACCGACTGGCCAGTACCGTCATCAAGACGCGAACTCCAACGCTTCTTAGGGTTCGCCAATTTTTATCGCCGTTTCATCCGGAGCTACAGCATGGTCGCGGCCCCACTTACGACCCTCACGTCGTCCAAGATCTCATTTAAATGGAACCACCAGGCAGACTTAGCTTTCAGGGATCTTAAACAGCGCTTCACCACTGCACCTATCCTCATCTTTCCCGACCCCTCTCTCCAGTTTGTCGTGGAAGTAGACGCGTCCGAAACTGGGGTGGGGGCCATCCTGTCCCAGAGGTCCACAGAGGACAACAAACTTCACCCATGCTCCTTCTTCTCCCGCAGACTCACACCCCCTGAACGCAACTACAACATTGGGGACCGTGAACTGTTGGCGGTCAAATTGGCCCTAGAAGAATGGAGGCATTGGCTGGAAGGGGCCGACCACCCCTTTCTTGTGTGGACTGACCATAAAAACCTAGAATACCTAAGAACGGCAAAAAGACTCAACTCACGCCAGGCACGGTGGTCGTTATTCTTTTCTCGTTTCCGCTTCACGCTGTCTTATCGCCCTGGTTCCAAGAACGCTAAACCTGACGCCCTCTCTCGCCAATTCTCCACTTCTCAGGACGCTTCCACAACGGAGACTATCCTTCCTCCCCAATGTCTTGTGGCAATAACCCGGCTTACTGTGGAGCAGCTTGTCCAGCAGACCCTCGAACGGGAACCAGGCCCAAGCACCGTCCCACCTGACAAGCTCTTTGTTCCAGTCTCTGTACGACCACAGGTGTTGGACTGGGCTCACAGTTCCAGACTGGCATGCCATCCTGGGGCAGCACGCACTCTCTTCCTCCTTCAACAGCGCTTCTGGTGGTCCACGATGAAGGAGGATGTCAAGAACTTTGTGGCGTCCTGTGACACCTGTGTCAGGAACAAGGTAACCAACCGCCCTCCAGAGGGCTTCCTTAGACCGCTCCCCATTCCCCACCGCCCTTGGTCCCACATCTCCATCGACTTCGTCACCGGCCTACCACCATCCCAAAACAATACCTGCATCCTGACCATTGTGGATCGCTTCTCTAAGTCTGCCCATTTCATACCACTACCGAAACTCCCGTCTGCGAAGGAAACGGCTGAACTGCTAATCAACCATGTCTTCCGACTTCACGGACTCCCAGTCGACATCGTCTCGGACAGAGGCCCCCAGTTTTCTGCCCAATTCTGGAAAGCCTTTTGCAACCTCGTCGGTGCTAACCCCAGCCTTTCTTCCGGTTTCCATCCCCAAACTAACGGCCAAACGGAACGAGTCAACCAGGAGCTGGAGAAATCTTTAAGATGCATGGCCACCCGGGATCCATCCTCCTGGAGCCGCTTTTTACCCTGGGTCGAGTACGCCCACAACTCGCTTCCTACCTCCTCCACAGGCATGTCCCCCTTCCACTGTTGCCTGGGCTATCAACCACCCCTCTTTCCGACCCAGGAAGAGGAGGTAGCCGTCCCCTCAGCCCAAACCTTTATCCGGCGCTGCAAGAGAACATGGCAGCGTGCCCGCAACCAACTACGGCGCACCGTAAGTGCCTTCCAAAGCCAGGCTAATCGTCATCGGTCACCAGCCCCTAGATATCTTGTCGGCCAAAGGGTCATGCTGTCTGCACGTGACCTCCCTCTCAAGACCACATCCAAGAAAATTTCACCAAGGTTCATCGGACCTTTCACCATCACCCGGATCATAAATCCATGCTCCGTCCGACTAGCTCTACCACTCTCTATGCGCAGAATCAATCCTACATTTCACGTTTCCCAGATCCGCCGACTGGTCCCCTGTCCACTATCTCCACCCATCCAACCCCCTCCCCCCCCTCGACTCATAGACGGAGGTGAAGCCTTCACAGTCCGTAGACTCCTCAGGTCTCGCCGCCGCGGTCGTGGTCTCCAGTACCTGGTGGACTGGGAGGGCTATGGCCCTGAGGAGCGGAGTTGGGTACCAGCCAAATTCATCCTGGACCGCTCCCTAATCGCTGACTTTCATAGACTTCACCCTGAGGCGCCTACTAGAACGCCAGGTGGCGTTCTTAGGGGGGGGGGTACTGTCACAACCCGTCAAGCTACAGCTCTGCCATGATCATATAAGCACTCCTGCTCCACGTTCCCAACCACTCCTTGCTTCTTGCCACCTCACCTTCCGCTCTCAACACACCTGTGCATTATCTGCAATCATCCTCCTTACCTATTTAAACCACGCTCTGCCACAGTCACGTTGCCAGATTATTGTGTGCCTTTCTTAGCCCAATTTTCCAGCGTTAGTTTCATGTCTCGATTACCTGTTACCGACCACGCTTCGTTTCTTCTCGACCACGCCACTGTCTCACGTTTGGATTTCACGCTCACGGAGTTTTGTTATCGACCCTTGGATTTGCCTCAACGACCACGAATTCGGATCACGGACCTTCTCTTGTCTCTCTGGCTCTGAACCTTGCTCACCTTCGACCACGATAAAGCTTTGCAAAACCAGCCACCAACCTGTGCGGCGTCTCCATTCGCCCGCCGGTTCTCCACGTCTCTGCTACACTGCGCGAAGCGCGCTGCACACCAAGTTCCTCACCGGCTCCTTGCACTTCCGCATTCCTGCACAGGACACACAAGGCGCTCTCGCCGACTCGCGGCGCTTTAGCATTCCTCACAGGTCCACGCTGCACACAGAGCGCTCACACGCGCTTCCGCATTCCAGCGAGACTCTGCTCACGCCACAGCACAGAGCTAAACCGGCACTTTCTCTTTCATCCACTCGGCCGGCTCAGTCTGCTACACAAGCACTCCCACAAATCAGGTCTAACTCTGCGCTTGGATCCATCACGCCCTCTAGCGCCCCGTGACAAAATTAAACATTTGGTCCGTAGTCATTGTACACGATGCATTATACATTATGCATTTCCATCATACAATAGACTGCAAAGAGGAAATGTGCTGTTTTTTAAATATGACACAACTAAAGCAAAGAACAAACAATATAGGAAAGAATTTCGGACCCAATACTGACCCCTGATACCTGCAGATTATAATTCCTCTTGCAAAGTAATTTTCAATTCAATATCATTTTCTGGCGCTTTTTAAAAAGCAGGTTTGCAGAATCAAAAGAAAATTATGGAAATGTGTATGAAAGGTCTAAGACAGTATATATCAATAAAAATTATAAGATTGTGCCTGATGAGCAAGCCGAGGAGGACAAAACTTCCTGAGAGAAACCAGACTCAACAAGGAACCTATCCTCATCTGGGTGATAAGAGAAGGAAATATTTTGTAGTCATACTGTGTGTTAGGCAGGTGGAAGTTCATATGGGTCTAGTTTGTAATTGGAGGCACATGTACAAAACTGTAGGAAATTCCAGTCCTGAACTATTGATTGACATGCAGTCACAAGTCTTTAAAGAACATCTGTCTGCATCAGCTGAGGCCAGGACCGTCTTCATGGTAAAATGGAGCCATCTCCAGTCGCCAGATAAATCCCAAGTAGACCACATGGGCCTCCATACAGTGAGATCTCCAACAAGTATCGGGGCACCAGGATGAGTCTGACAGGTCCAGAGGAAAGAGGGATCACTGGCAGCTTAGGTGTGGCATGTGTAGCTTGAGAGAGAGAGAGAGAGAGAGAGAGAGAGAGAAGCAGAAAAGAGAGCAGTTAGGCATGGTCACAGTCACATAATGTATAAGGTGAATGCATGTTTAGGGCAGAGTGCATTTAGGGACTCTGGCAGGACTAACTATGACAGCATAACTTGACACCATGACACCACCATAAAATGTGATTGGTCATATCCAGGTAACCGGGAAAAATCAGTGGTCATATTACAAACTAGGTTCAACCAAGAAAAAAGGCAAAGTGACATCTAGGATCTGACTCTTTAAAAAGGTCCTTGATTCCCAAGCCTAATACTTATGCCTACAACAGTGTCTGCCTAGAACTTTTTGTCCAATAGTTTTGTAGTGCAAATACTCATCAGGAATTTTAATTGGGTAAACTCTGCAGTCATATTTCTACCTTTCAGTCACTTGTTTATATAGAAATCTTTGTAAAACTGGAAATATTTGATTTCTTTATATATTGCTTTAGATTCTTTATCAACAGTGGAACCAAATTCAGATGTTTTGAAACTACACCACCACAAAATTTGACTTGTACATTCCGAGATGCTTTTCTGTTCACCATGTTTGTAATAAATAGTTTTCCAGTATATCCATTCTCCTTTGACACTTGTACATGAGCATGTATGTTAAAAGTGCAACATGAAATGAATGGCTAATTCAAAGTTTCAAGAACAACATTATTAATGAATATATAAAACACTAAACTGTAGTCATATCATTTCCACAAGTATTGATTTTAGTAATCAATACTATGTAGTCATATCATTTCCACAATTATTGATTTCCACAAGTATTTCTATTTTATTGTTTCCAGGAAAAGATTTGAAAGCTTTGAGTTATTTATCAATGTAATCAAAGTAATGTCAGAATAAGAAGCAGGCACCAACTAAAAATATATTGGTAAACACACTCAAAATTTTCACTTAACCCATTTCTTGAGGGGAAAAGATCCCTGCTCTTCAGGATTTTTGTCTAGCTGTGTCACTGGCGCGAAGCCATACATCTGAATAGAAAAATACTTTGTTTTATTCCTAACTCATTTTGTCTGGGGAAGGTTTTTAAACAGGGTAACTGGCTAAGCAAAAATATTTAAAATGTTTCCTACATTATCAATTTATTATAAAATTTTGCTAATATTAACTGCCTTGGTTTATGCCAGCAATTTGTTAATTAGGTTTATTTGCTAGTTATAATATCAGTACAGTGTGCCAACTAGCTAAGACATCATGATGCGCAACATGGCATCCACCCCCCCCCCCCCCCCGCCCCCCCATTTAACATTAAATACCTACCATAAAATGCATTTATCATGGATACCGTAAGTAGTATCAAAAAGTTTCGAGACTAGTTTTGTCGGTGTCACTGAAATACCATTTTTTTCTCAATTCCGTATCTTTGATGTGAACATTAACTGAAGCTATGTTCACATGACCATATTGTTGATGACCATATTGCTATAACATGATTCACTGATTGAATGATTGCCTGCAGTAGGTGTAAAGTGTTCCTAATAAAGTGGACTCTAAATGTGACATCTCATTGTAAATAAAAGCGTTATTTTGTAGGGTAACAAGGAAAATTGTCCAAGTAAAAGTTGTATAAACTCTAGTTCCCAGTAAATACTGTAATGTGACTCAGTAACAGTTGGTCACAAGCATCACAGTCTGGATATAAAATTTGAAAAAGGAATTAGACAGTCCACAGCCTAGAAGCAAATGTCTAAATACAGATTTAAGAAAATAATGGAGGGAATGGTAGGGCCTGTAGAGGAAGAGGTTGGAGACTGTAATGTTGCCAGACTCTCTGATTGGACTCAGGGGATTGGCTAAAGGGCTGAAACCTGAGCTCAGCTTTAGCTCCCTGACAGCAGCGCAAGTTAATTTCCAATTTTTTCCTCAGCCCAACTTCCTCTTTAATTCACTTTCATTAGACTGGGTTCCCTGAGAGCTTGTCTTACTGTCTACCCCGGCATGAGCGAATGCACCAGGGTCAAAAGACAAAAGACACGGCACATGCAACAACAGCGTATGCACTTCTGTGTAATATGTTCAATTAACTCTGGACAATGCAGCTTATTTGAGCACCCCACTACAGGAAGCACTCTGTCTTCACATATTTGTATTATAAATAAGGAGCAGGTGTAAAATATAATTATATGGTTGGAAATAAGCAGAAGGAAATAATGAACAAAGATTATGTTAGAATGAAAGAACGCTCCTGCAGTATCTGGTGTAATAGGGCTAAATCTGTGAAAAAAAAATTTAGTATTGTATGGGAACGTCAACCACGAGGCAAGGCCATGTTCTGAAAATTACATGATAAAACAAGGCTACTGCAGTCATGATTAGCTTCAAATGACTGGGATGGACAAACATGCTGAAACCTTTCAGGTGCTTTAACTGCAATGCTGTCAAGTTTTTATTATATATTTTAGTATTTATTTATTATGTTTATATCTACATAAAATAACTATGTTTTAGTCAAGATTTAGGATGTAGTAGGAATTAAGGGACCTTTCCACTCAGATTCAATTTGACCGATCGTTATCAGTTTGTAGATTTACAGTAAATTGTGACCATTCTGCATGTTCTCAAGTGGAGTTTGGTGTTCCACAGGGTTTAGTTTTAGGCCCACTGCTTTTTTTTCTTTTACATGCTTCTCTTTGCTCATTATAATTTGTAAGCATGGTATTAGTTTTTATTGTTATGCTGATGACACAGTTATATGTCTCAGCTAGGGTTACTTTAAATGGCCTTTCTGTTCCATCAAGTGCAAAGTGAGCAAAGACCTTGCTATGATTATCGATTCTAGACCTTCATTTGAAGCTCATGTAGATAATATTACCAGAATAGCATTCTTTCACAATTCTTTATATTGACAATAAGCGATACAGAAAAAACTAGTTCATGATTTTATCACTTCTAGGTGGGACTATTGTGACGCCTTACTGTCTGGTTGTTCAACTAGGTGCATAAACAAGCTTCAGTTAGTCCAGAATACAGCAGCAAGAGTCCTCACTAGAACCAGAAGATACAAGCACATCTTATTCACACCGCGTTGGCTCCCTGTGAAATTTCGCATGGATTTTAAAATACTACTATTGTATAAAACATTAAATGGTCTCGTGCCACAGTATGTGAAGTGGTAGTGTCTTATGATTCGCCACGACTATGCATTATGAAGACTACAGCTGGGGGCAGAGCTTTTTCTTACAAAGCCCCAAAGTTATGGAATAGCCTTCCAATGAATGTTCGGGACTCAGACACAGTCTCAGTGTTCAAGTCTAGGCTAAAAACCTATTTATTTAGCCAAGCATTTTTGCAAATAGATTTGCCTTGGGTAAAGAAGCAGATCTGGGGGACTCATGGACAAAGAGTATTATTGTGAACTGGCATGTTTTAATGCTGTCTTCCCCACTCTCATTGATCACTCAGGTTTGTTGACAGTGAAGTGATTAGTTGCTTTACATCTCAGGGAACTTTCATGTCTGTGATTCCTTCCGGCTCTTTCTTTTAGTTATGCGGTCATAGTCTTGCCGGAGCCCCTGCTTGCACTCTGCACTAAATATACATTCATTACACTGTACATTGTTTGACTGTGACCATACCTAACTGCCATCTCTCCTTCTCCTCTCCTTTCTTCTCTCCTCCTCTCTCTCACTCCCTCTCTCGCCTCTCCCTGTCTCTCTCTCACTACGCATATCGCTTCTGAGATGCCAGTGATCCAGACCCCCCTGTCCTCTGGCGCAGTCTGACTCGTCCTGGTGTCCTGCTTATGGTTGGAGATCTTGTCGCATGGATGAGAAAATAGTCTCACACAGTATGATGCAGATCGATCCTGCTATCCGTTATCACCCAAATGAGGATGGGTTCCCTGTTGAGTCTGGTTCCTCTCAAGTTTCTTCCTACTGCCATCTCAGGAAGTTTTTCCTTGCCACTGTTGCCATTTTCCTCGGCTTGCTCATTAGGGACAATCTTATCATATTAAGATTATGATCATATTATAACTCATATTATAACTTATATTAGGTTATACACATTCACATTTCATAAAAACTTTAATAATTCTTTTGATTGTGTAAAGCTGCTTTGTGACAATGTCGCTGGCAATGATTGGGCGAGCTCTCTAAGAGGAGAGGGATGAGAGGTACTTTGTGCTCCCATATTAATCACAGCTCTACAGCTAATCAGGGGTGTCTAAATTCGTGCAAGCGGAAGGAGCGAATAACACTGTCCTACGAGTGAGTTACGCCACCCCCAACGGTGCGTGTTCAAAAAGATGCGGTCGGCTGGCGTCACGTGGTTCGGAGGAAACACGTGATAGTCTTTGGCCCTTCCAACTGAGTGGTAGTAGTAGCCTTAATGTGGGAGCCCCCTAGTGATGGTAAGAAATTGGACACGACTAAATTAGGGAGAAGATGGGGGGGGGGGGATTATATATATATATTCTATAGTACAAATGAATTTTTTTATTTGTAACGCGCTTTATATATATATATATATATATATATATATATATATATATATATATATAAAGCGCGTTACAAATAAAAAAATTCATTTGTACTATATGCCAAAATTCTGTATCTCAGAGTTCAATATGGGAGACTCACGGTGTCATACTTTAATTAGCTAATTAACTTAAAACACCTGCAAAGGTTTCCTGAGCCTTTAAATGGGCTCTATGTCTGGTTCAGTAGGCTGGGTGTTCTTAGAGTGCTGTATCCAAGTACATTAATGGAAATTTTAATGGAAGGGGAAAAAAATGGGGTAGAAAAAGGTGCACAAGCAACAGGGATAACTGCTGCCAGGAGAGGTTTGTAAAAAACAAAGAATTTAGGGGAGATTGACAAGGAGTAGATTTCAGCTGGAGTCAGTGCTTCAAGAGCCAGAGACAACATCAGAGGCGTCTTACCTGGGCTAAAGACAAAAAGTACTCTACTGTTGCTCAGTGGGCCAAAGTCCTCTTTTTAGATGAAGGTAAAATTAGCATTTTGTTTGGAAATCAAGATCCCTATGTCTGGAGGAAGAGACATAGTCGCTTTAGGTCCAGTGTAAAGTGTGCACAGTCAGTGGTGGTTTGAGGAGCCACATCATTTGCTGGTGTTGGTCCACTGTGTCTTATCAGGTCCAAGGTCAGCACAGCTGTCTATCAGAAGGTTTTTAGAGCACTTCATGCTTCTCCTAACCAGCTTTATGGAGATGCTGATTTCATTTTTCAGCAGGACTTGAGACCCAGCAGTGTGAGAGCCTGCCCACATTGCCAAAAGTACTAATACCTGGTTTAAGGGCCATGATATCCCTGTGCTTGAATGGCCAGCAAACTCCCCTGTCCTAAACCCCATAGAGAAACACCAGACACAACAACACAAGAACTGAAAGATGCTATCAATGCCACGCTACATTGCTGCAGTAATTCATGCAAAGGAAGCCCCAACCAAGTATTGAGTGCTGTACATGTTCATACTTTTCGGTTGTCCAACATTTTTGTCTTAATAATCTTTTGTTTTATTGTTCTTAAGTAAAATACTGAATATGATATGACACTGAATTTATACTGCATATAAATGATACTGAATTTTTGGTTTTAATTAGCTGTAAGCCATAATCATCAAAATTCAAAGAAATAAACACTTGAAATATATATCAGTCTGTGTGTAATTCAATAAAATTTTATTTAAATAGCGCTTTTAACAATTGACATTGTCGCAAAGCAGCTTTACACAATTAAAAGATTTTTTTAAGTCTGTATGAAATAAATGATTGTAATGAATTTATACAATATATGAGTTTCACTTTTTAAATTGTTTTCCTGAAATAAATCAACTTTTCGATGATATTCTAATTTACTGAGATGCACCTAATATATTTTGTTCTTCTATCAAGCAACTAAAAATCTTTTAACATCAACGAAGACCAAGGCCTGGTAGAACATCACAATGCTACAATACAGCAGCTTCGCTTGAGTGCTTGCATCCAGCTTTTTAGTTGGCCCAGTGTCTGACAAATATTAAAAGACCTAACTGCTCATGTAAAAACTTTTAAACACTTTCAGAAACAAAGGCCATTGATTTTTGTGAATGTCCAGGATACAGAAATCGATGTCTCTTGAAATTCTCACAAGATTCATCCTAGATTTCACTCTACATTTACAATTGCAAGTGGGAACAAGAAACATTTGAGCTGAGATTCATTTCAGACAGGTTAGGTAAGATGTACTAAAGCAATAAATCCAAACAAATTATTCCTTTAAATAATAATATTGCAATAATCATATACTGCGTAAATGTTTCTTATTTCATCACTAACAATGCTTATAGTTAGTTTACTTTTTGCTGCACAAAAATTGAGGAAAAACATGCAGCGTTTATGGCCTCTAATTAAAAGTGTATAGAGACATTATGAAGTAAAATAAAGCTTCTAGTAATAGAGTAGAAATTGTTGGTTTTATTTTTAGTTTTATTAGCTTTTAGCACTGTAATTAGTTTCTTTAATTAGTACTAGCACTTTATTTAGTTTTTGCTGATTATATTTACCCATTATACGAGAGGGTATCAAAATGTCTTGAGATTACCTGTCTTGAGATTACCTTGTACGGTTTTTTCACCGTACAACC
Organism: Clarias gariepinus; assembly: GCF_024256425.1. Classification (NCBI taxonomy): domain Eukaryota; kingdom Metazoa; phylum Chordata; class Actinopteri; order Siluriformes; family Clariidae; genus Clarias; species Clarias gariepinus. The sequence goes on along the minus strand of NC_071108.1, from coordinate 10,223,256 downwards.
TCCCTCAGATGCTTGAAAAACTGACAGTTAAATTCGCTGTTGATGGTCTGGCCCCTGGGGACAATTTCTCAATGCACAATGCTGATGGTCATGCACTTTGTTGAGCTGTGGACCTGCCTCGCTTTTTTTGTTGTGGAGATGACGGGTTCTTCCATTGTAAAGACTTTTGCTTAGTCTCAGGGTCGCACCCATACACCCAAGTTTTGTCACGATTATCATGCGCAAGTTTCAGAATGCTTTCGTCATTTTCGCAGATTGAGTTTTTTGAAGATCTTCCTGATCGCTCATCGTCTTCCAGTGACGTTCTTTTGCTCTTTAGCATGCGAATGAGTCGAACGACTTATTGCTGCCAACTCTCTGGCAGATTTGCCTAGATTTACATAGAATTTCACATTCGCTCTTTCTTCCAACTTGTTGTCCATGATGAAATAGCATACGTGGTAACATACGTGGTCTCAGTAATACAAGTCGACCAATGTCATTTAGCACACTGACTTATGAAGATCTGTGCTCCCTGTGACTGTGTGTGCAGCCTTGTGCTGCCATCTATTGCCATGTTACAAAACTAGTCTTGAAACCTTTTGATATCACTTTGTAGTTTGCTTGCTTTGCTCATCTACCAACAAAGTACACAGCTTAGCATGTCACATTAAACAAGAAATTTTCTACTACTTACCTTTAAAAGGCTATATATATATATATATATATATATATATATATATATTGCGCTAGTGTCTAGATGCTCATCACTGCCTGGGATATTTAAAACTCACAAAGTTCCCCTGTGTGGAACAGAGCAGGTGAAAAGGAGTAATAATGACAAATATAGACATTTTTTGCAGGATAATTCTTGTTTGGAGCTTGAAAGCAATACATTACAAGTTTGTCATATTCAGAGGAACTCCAGCTGGATCATATCTGTCTACTGAATCCTGCTTCGCATAAGCTGTTAGTAAGATATGCTTCTCACAGTGAGGTACTCCCTTTCTTGTCTCTCTTTTCTCACTCTTTCTCTCTTTCAGCCCCTTACTGCGACACAGTCATCCATCTCCATCAATCAGCACCACCAGGAGGAGGTGGGGAGAACAAGAATTCTATGGTATTCTATGCTTCTAGGTATGGGCTATTGAAGAACGAATGAGCAAGAGACCCAGTTGGACAGATGGGGGTTGGATGGAGGGAGGGAGTGGGGGGGGGGGGCGGGGGGGGATGAAATAATGAAGGGAGGAAATGATAGAAGATTCAATTATTTGACAGGCACTGTCACAGCCGTTGTACATCTGCCTATGCAGAACAGAGCAATCAACCAAAACAAATACACACTTTTTTTGTCAGAATAATAAAACTCACTGCAAGTGATCGTAAGTTTGATGACGTCCAACTTTATTTAAAAAACTGCATAGATAAATAATGTATAAAATATTTCAGTAATCATTGGACTTTGTTTTATATTTTATTTTTCTACATATTTCAATCAAAATTATCCAAACCAAGTGGTATTACTGTTATGAGGGGGCGCTCCAATATGGCGCCACCGAATATGTTGTTAAGAGTGGGAGCACAAACACAGGAATTATAGCGAAGCATTAAAACATGGGGTAATTATGTGTGCTTTGGCGGAAATAAATCGATTAGGGCAAGCACCTCGCACTGCTAAGGAAATGGTGCTTCTACACCATTTTGTAACTCAACTAAAGAACGGGAGTGTCTTGTGAACCATGTGCATGTAAACCTAAATATTTGCTCCCCTTTCTTTTGTAAAAGGAAAAATGCTTATTTATTTGTTTATTTATTTATTCATTTTTCTCCAGACCTTTATTTCTATATCTCTAGCAGGATATATCGTTTATCTTTCAGGTTTCTTTTCAGTTTTCTTTTCACCTTTTTGCTCAGTTCTCTCCTTTCTCACTACTCTTCCCACTTCTCTTTTCTTTATCTTTTTATTTCTATTTTTAGCTTTCTCTTCTCTTTATCTTTTCATTCCTCTTTTCACTTTTCTGTTCTCCTTTTCTTTTCATTTTCCTCTTTTCTGTTCTCCTTTTCTTTTCATTTTCCTCTTTTCTGTTCTCTTGCCACTTTCACCCCCCTCTCTATACCAGATCACCACTCTCATACCTGGTGCTATTTAATGTTCGCACACAGTCCTGGTTTCTTGGGGGGGTTAAATAACCTGCCAGACAGGTGTAGCGCGTCTGCTTTGATTGGCAAGATGGAGAGGTTGCCTAGCAACCACAGCTGTCCGCTGCTCTGCCTGCCTATAAATCTGCCTAGTTGTCCGCTGATTTGCCCTTCACGCAGGTGGCCGTGGTACAATTACATTTATATTTACATTTTCATTTAGGCATTTGGTAGATGCTTTTATCCAGAGTGACTTCCATGATCATTAAATGATTTTTTTGCACTGAAAGATGTCCCTATATCTATAGGTCATCTATTAGCCATTTATCGAAAAACCAAAATTGTAAATGATTAAATGCTTACTATAAAGAAATCCTATTACTCATCATGTCATCTCCATTTACTCCTATGTGTTTTTTATTTTTTTGGTTTAAACCCTATCCATGTCCCATTTGTTTTGACTCTTATGTCTTTTTCACTGTCTTTTCATTAGTTTGTTACGCTTTTGTGCCCTACCTTCCATCAGTATCTCCATATACTGTAAGCCTGTCTGCTTCTAACAGTATTTAACCTGTAGGAAAATCTGGTCGAATGACCAGTAACTCTAAGCCTCTTTTTTTTTCTTGATTCCACATTTCTTTATCCAAGTTTCCTGGTATTGACCCTCACTGTTTATTCTGTTATTATTTTTCTGGTACTTGATTATGGATTATTTCTGTGTTGTGTTACATGTGATTGCCCTTTGATTATCACCAGTCTCTGTCTCATGATATGAGATAAAAGCCACTTGTGGTGTAACACAAGCCCCCTCATCCTCATTTCTTCATTCAAGTGACCTCTGTTCACACTAACAGAAATATTTCTGTGGAAATAATCACTGATTAATCTAGTCTGTTCTGTTAAGAGCATGTTTCTTAGGAGCTTTTTTGGAAAAGGGTATGAGAATGCAGGCAGCATTTTAAATATGCATATCTATGGCTCAAACATGTACATGAAAAAGAGTCCAGTCAAAATTGATTATAATCCATTAGCAGTCTGCAGCAAGCTCGCAAATAAGTTATGCATTTATCAGAAATTGAGGCAACTTAAAGTATGGGCGTTAAATTCTAAAAACTTCAGTACTTTATATTGTAAACTGCTTCTCAAAAATAAAAAATAATATCACCAAGGTCAGGATAAATATAAAACAGAGAAAATTGGTTAATTGTTTTTTCTTCTGTGTAAAAAGGACAGGAAGCCACAGAAACCGGAGAATTTCCTAGAACATATCTTATTGGCAGCTACGAGGAGAATTTAACCAAGTGATTTTTCTGACTATGACCTCTGTGTGTGAGTGCATTTGGGAGAGAGAGAGAGAGAGAGAGAGAGAGTTGTTAATAACCATCCATTATATCCAATCTGTATTTAGTGTATTTTAATAACACTGTGATCTCGCGATAAAAGCCGGCTATTAAGTTTTGATTTAATAAAGAGTTGAACACTAATGAACGGTAATTGCAGAGCTACTAAATCAGCTTCACTGTGCCTGTGTTATCAGTGAAGTAGTGCAATTTGTTCAGTGTATGAGTAGATAATCTTATTCTGTAAATATTTTGGATTCATGATAATTTTTTCCATTAACTGATTAAATCAGCATTAATAAAAGGGTGAATCTGAACACATTTGAAGGGAATTTGCTCATGCATCTGCAAATACACTCACCTAAAGGATTATTAGGAACACCTGTTCAATTTCTCTTTGCAATTATCTAATCAACCAATCACATGGTAGTTCCTTCAATGCATTTAGGGGTGTGGTCCTGGTCAAGACAATCTCCTGAACTTCAAACTGAATGTCAGAATGAGAAAGAAAGGTGATTTAAGCAATTTTGAGCGTGGCATGTTTGTTGGTGCCAGACGGGCCGGTCTGAGTATTTCACAATCTGCTCAGTTACTGAGATTTTCACGCACAACCATTTCTAGGGTTTACAAAGAATGGTGTCAAAAGGGAAAAACATCCAGTATGCGGCAGTGCTGTGGGCGAAAATGCCTTGTTGATGCTAGAGCAACTCTGACTGAAATAACCACTGGTTACAACCGAGGTATGCAGCAAAGCATTTGTGAAGCCACAACACGCACAACCTTGAGGCGGATGGACTACAACAGCAGAAGACCCCACCGGGTACCACTCATCTCCACTACAAATAGGAAAAAGAGGCTACAATTTGCACGAGCTCACCAAAATTGGACAGTTAAAGACTGGAAAAATGTTGCTTGGTCTGATGAGTCTAGATTTCTGTTGAGACATTCAAATGGTAGAGTCAGAATTTGGTGTAAACAGAATGAGAACATGGATCCATCCATGCCTTGTTACCAATGTGAAGGCTGGTGGCGGTGGTATAATAGTGTGGGGGATGTTTTCTTGGCACACTTTAGGCCCCTTAGTGGCAATTGGGCATCGTTTAAATGCCACGGGCTACCTGAGCAGTGTTTCTGACCATGTTCATCCCTTTATTACCACCATGTACCCATCCTCTGATGGCTACTTCCAGCAGGATAATGCACCATGTCACAAAGCTCAAATTATTTCAAATTGGTTTCTTGAACATGACAATGAGTTCACTGTACTAAAATGGCCCCCACAGTCACCAGATCTCAACCCAATAGAGCATCTTTGGGATGTGGTGGAACAGGAGCTTCGTGCCCTGGATGTGCATCCCACAAATCTCCATCAACTGCAACATGCTATCCTATCAATATGGGCCAACATTTCTAAAGAATGCTTACAGCACCTTGTTAAATCAATGCCACGTAGAATTGAGGCAGTTCTGAAGGCGAAAGGGGGTCAAACACCATATTAGTATTGTGTTCCTAATAATCCTTTAGGTGAGTGTATTATGAAACAAAAACAATAATAAAATATATGGGATGGATGTAAACTAAAAAGATGCATTACATGGAATAAACAGTTGTTCTAAAAACAGATACTCTAGATATAGAGATAAGAGTAGGTAAATACTCAGTTTGGTTGTTTTTGAAAGCTTGCAGGCTTTATCAGGCATCTGTCACTGAAGCTGAGTGTAGGGACCGGAATCTTAAGAGACACCAGCAAAAAGTCACTCAAATTAAAGTTTTAGAGAGTATAAGGTTTTTACTCATAAATAGTTTTTAATTTCAATTTTCCAGTCATGCCCCGTGGGGAGTGGGGTGGGGGGAGGGTGAATTTCAGTTTAGGCCATTCCAGAATACAAATCTACTTTTAAAATTTTTTTAAACATATTTTGACACAAATATTCATTTTTACAAAGTCTGTCACTTCAGTGTTTTTAGATCTTTTTATTAGATGCTACTGTGGGATAATGACGTATAATTACGAGCCTTTAATAAATGTAAAAGGCTTTTATTTACAATTACTTTAAGTTGTTTTTTTTTTTTTTAAGATTTAAAGAATATTTGCAGATTAACCTTATTCCTTCTTAACCCTTTTCAAGACCTCTGCACTTCACCCTGGCATTCTATCAATCAACTTCTGGGCCACATCCTGACTGATGGCAGCCCATTCTTGCATAATCAGTGCTTGGAATTTGTCAGAATTTTGTGGGGTATTGTTTGTCCACCTCCTTTTTGAGGATTGACCACAAGTTCTGAATGGGATTAAGGTCTAGGGAGTTTCCTGGCCATGGACTCAAAATTTTTATGTTTTGTTTCCCAAGCCACTTAGTTGTCACTTTTTCTTTGGCATCATGCTGGACAAGGCATTATTCGTCACCAAATTGTTCTTGGATGGTTGGGAGAAGTTGCTCTCTAAGGATGTTTTTGCACCATTCTTTATTCATGGCTGTGTTTTTAGGCACAATTGTGAGTGAGCCCACTCTGTTGTCTGAGAAGCAACTCCACACATGAGTGGTTTCAGGTTGCTTTACTGCTGGCATAACACAGGAATGATGGCATTTCCACCCACAGTCCAAAACCAAAAGAAGGATTGGCACCCTGTCCAGAAATTGTACCCCAAATTGTGTCCAAAATTCAGTGACCTTGTTTGATTTAAGAGAAATGCAGCTGAAAATCTGAGAATTTTAAATATTAGATAGATAGATAGATAGATAGATAGATATGACCTTTCACAATTTACACAATTACGTGAGAATAACGTGCATCACAAAATTTTTACTACATTTCCCAGCAGCCTTTGTGCCGAGCTGCCGTAAAGCGCCGCCGTTGTGGGCCGACGGTGACGTTTGCAAATCTGGCGTTTGTGCTTATCGCAGTGTTGGGTACAGCTGGGAGTGCCTTGCAGCAGAGCAAGCGTATTTTCCTTACACGTCAACGTGTAGCTTACGGAATATATATATACGGATGTATAGTCGTTGAGACATTGGACTGACACGTTGGACGGGTGTTTCGTGTTTCACGGACGTCCAAATCGATCAAAATTCTTTCTCGAGGCCTAGTGGAAGAAGTAAATCCTCGGGCTAACCTGCGCGCTCCGGTCGGGATGACAGGACATGTTGCCGGTGAGAGCTGTTGAAGTATGTGGCTAATTTTGCCAATAAGTGGGCAAGTAGCTGAACTCAGACCGAGAGGTTGCTTGATAACTGATTGACTGTCAGCTGATAAAAGAATGAAGCAACATGTTTTAAACCTGGTTTGTGAGGGACAAAGTTCCCTGCTAGCTTGCTGGCTAATCAAACTAGCAGGCTAATAAATGGATTGAGTCATAGGCTGTTTTGTAAGTGTTACGTTTCTGTCGGACAAGCCTTATATTAAGACATATTAATTAATTAATTATCAGAGTGATTAAACCAGAAAGACGAAACCTGGTTCACTTTTTTAGCTAGCGAGTTCTAGTGACGTCTCTAGGGTTTCTACACTTTTCTGTTGCTTAATTTAGTACTATTTCGTATTTGTATTATATTCTCTCTCTACAAGTCAGTCAAGACAGAATTTTTGTCACTTGACTTAAAAGTCCTCTGCCATGAAGACTCTCCCACTGTGGGTTACTTTCTGTCAGAAACTGTCCCTGAAGACTCCTTCCATAGTGTTACATTTGTTTGATTCAAAATTTTCTAAGATGAGATCAGATTAGATTAATGATTAGATTTGTTTGTTTCCTATATTTCATTCGTTCTCAGTGATTTCACACTTAGTACTTAGTTACGCACCCGAATAGCCAGACTTTCTTTATTTTAATGTAGTCTTGATGAATAGTTCTCCAGGCTTCTTGGTTTCTGATAACTGTAAAACCACTGCCAAAATATGCAAATTTGAACCACCATTGCTAAACTTTTTTTTCCCTCTAATGCTGTGTACATGAAAGTTGTCAATGGAAACTTGGAATTACATTATAGTCAGCCTCTGTATTAGAGACCTAAAATGGGGGAGAAACATAAATGCCTAAATATTTATTTGGCAGCTAATGTTAGCAACAAAAAAAATAGTACATTTACTTCCACAAAAACAATATCCTCAGTGTTATCCTCATCTTTTGCAGTACTTTGTAGAAGCCGGCGCCACCCCTCATTTCCTCATATTTTTCTTCAAAACAGCCAGACTATTTTATTTTTTGTGTAGTTTTCTGGAATAATTCTCCAGACATCCTGAAGGATTTTTTCAGCCCCTTATTTTCACTCCAGTACCTGTACCCAAGCAGTTTCAGAGGAATGTTTTTTTTTTTGGTGTGTGTGTGTGTTAAGCCACAAATTGACCTATGAATCTTTTAAGCATAAAAATATCTTAAGTCTAACTTAATTTGTGAACCTGTGAGAAACAGGTGCAGATGATCAGGCCGGTGATTAGTATACTGGACTGGTGATGTTGAATGGTTGGAACTGACGAGAGGGAAAATGAGGTTGCTGCTGAGGATGTTGCATAAACAAAGGATTTTTCTTTTTTATTCTATCTTTAGGCACTGTCTTTGGCAGCAGAACATTTGTTCCTGTTTTTTAAAATTGGATGTAATATTATTTTATTTTGTTTAATATGAAGAAATGGGGAGTGAATCAAGATTTGTGCACACTACTGTATATAATTGTTTGTTTATAATGTTTGTTTGTTTGTTTGTTTGTTTGTGTGTTTTTTCTACACCACAGTGAAATATGTGTATAAATTTCTTGGTAATCACACATATCCTAGACCATAAGAAGTAGATAAAGGCTTAGGTTAAAAAAAAAAAAAAGTCTGTGGTGTTTTAAATATAGGATTAATTTTGCTTTATCTCCACCATACAGGAAAAGTATGCTGTTTTCTGACGGGGCTGTCATGCTGCTTATGGATGTCAGGGTTTAAACTCATTGCGCTCTCCTCTGCACCCTGTTGATAACCCTGCTCCTCTAAAAGGCGCACCCTTACAGCTGAAGACAAATCAAACCTGCCAAACATGAACCGATATTTGCCGGTGGCACGGCAGCACTTCCTGACTGCTCTAGCCAGCACGAGTGTGGTGGTGAAATGTATATGTGTCACCGTGTTTGTGCTTTACCTCATCTCGTGGCTGGCAGACACACACGTGGCTCTCGGAATCACGCCTGGATACCTCTTTCCCCCCAACTTCTGGATCTGGACTTTATTGACGCATGGCGTGGTGGAGCAGCACATGTGGGACGTAGTTTTAAATCTGGGAACCGTGATCATTGCGGGGAGACTGCTGGAGCCTCTCTGGGGTGCTCTGGAGTTACTTGTCTTCTTTGTGGTGGTGAACATTGCTGCTGGTTTGCTTTCAGGCCTCTCCTATGTTCTCGCCTATGCTGCCACCTTTGACCTAGGCTACCTGTTTGATGTCCACATCAGCGGCGCTCCGGCGTTTCTCGGCGCCGTCCTGGTAGCACTAAAGCAGACGTCAGGTGACACGACTGTGCTCCGAGTGCCTCAGATTCGTCTGAAGGCAGCCCCAGCACTGGTCCTGCTAGCCTTAGCTATCTTGCGGCTAGCTGGGCTGCTGGAGAACTCTGCGTCTGTGGTGGCCTGCAGCTATGGTGCATTAGTAGGCTGGGTATACTTGCGCTTCTACCAGAGGCACAGTCGTGGGCGTGGCGACATGTCGGACCACTTTGCCTTCGCTTCCTTCTTCCCAGAGGCACTTCAGCCTGCAGTGGGCTTCATTGCCAGCCTGGTGCATGCTGCCCTTGTCAAGATGAAGGTGTGTCGCAAGATGGTGAAGCGCTACGATGTCGGCGCACCGTCATCCATCACGATCAGCCTGCCTGGCACAGACCCACAGGATGCTGAGAGGAGACGGTAAGGGGCTCAAATAGTGCAACATGTAAACAGTGCCATATTCTGCCAATAGAAGGAAATTAAAAAAACACAGATAATTAAGAAGCAGTGACAAATATAGTATAAACTGCTAAATGTAGCAAAACTGGCTTTGTGCTTTTTTATAGTTGATCTGGGATCTTTGGTAGATGTTCACAACAAGCCTTGTTTGGCAAGAGGGCATGTTTGCATACAAAAATAAGTATTGTTCATCGGTGCATTAGTGCACATTCCTCAAAAGCTGCCACGGCACAAAGAGGGGTTTTCAGGGCAGAAGTGTAGCCTAAACAAACAGAAGAATTTTCGCTAATTTCGCTTAGATTATTAGGAAATGAATGGTTCATGTTTGGCTTGCAGGGGGAAAACATATAAATATCATTTATCTCATGTTTTATCAGAAAACAATTTTATTTTCATTGTGTTTATTATTATTATTATTATTATTTTTATTATTTTTTAAAAAGCAGTCACTATTTTTTTTTTATCAATAGTGTGGAATTCTCACACAGCATTTGTTTTTGATTTGTTTGCTTTTTCAAGGTCATATAAAATATAATTAACTTGAGATCTCGAAGTTTTTTACTTGTAGTAAAATAGTAAAACATAATAGTCAAACTTTTTAATTTTTTCTGATTTGATTTTTTTTATTTAAAATCATTTTAAAAAAGGAATTTAAAAAAATGGATCATGCCATCAGGAAAATAATAATTCCAGGACATTTATATAAGTTTCATTTAAGAATAGCACATGACTCTTTCTATTTGTACAGGGGTACCTCGGCATATGAACCTTGGGAACTTTGGCCTTAGCAACTGAAATTGTGCAAGAAATATTCCTCAGCATGCAGAGCATTTTCGGCATACGAGTGAACATATCGACCCAAAGGTGTAGGAGCCTTGCTCTTTTTTTTTTTTTTTGCTTTTTGTTTTTTGTGCAAGTTTTAGTGAATACAGCACCATGTTACAGTTGCATATCTTTTCTAAATATTGTAATTGTTTTTATGTGCAAAAATATGATTGTAGTGTTGGAAATGGGTAATATTGGTAACATTATTGGATGGTTGGAACAGATTGTTTGCATTTACATTATTTCCTATGGGAAAATGTGTAGAAGCATGAAATTCCCCCATAAGAACTTGCCTCCGGAACTGATTAAATTTGTATGCCGTGGTACCACTTTACATTAAATATCCAGTCCTACCTTTTACTTTTACAAAATTGCCATAAATCTGTGGATGTTCAAGCTGCCTCTTACTTGTGCGTGCTTGTGACAAAAAGCACAGCTTGTCTTGTTTCTGTCAAACAGCTAAGGACAAGTGCTAACCCTGAAGGAATGTTTAATAAACACTTCTTTACCAAGAACTTCACAGTCTCACTGATTTTAATTAACTGATTATTTATTTGTTAAATATGTCTATAGAAGAATATTTTTAAAAGTAACCATTAGTGTGAGAATGTGTAAAGATTTTGTCCCTGTGAATGATCTGTTACTATAGATACAATGACTTTATTTAAAAGTGCACTAGTATGAACCAGTGAAACTGCTCTCTTGAACATTTCCTTCTGTGTGATTGACATGCAGGCAGCTTGCGCTGAAGGCTCTGAACGAGCGTCTGAAGCGAGTGGAAGATCAGTCCGCTTGGCCCAGCATGGAGGACGAGGAAGACAACGACGAAGACGAAGTTCGGACAGATGCTCCCCTGCTCCCAACCCGTGACCCGTCGCCACCGACTCCCAGCACTACCCAGAATTCCACAGGGCAAGAGTCGAGCATCATAAGCTTTGAAGACGCCCCCACTCACTCCTAACAGACACGTGCGCGCGCGCACACACACACATGTACACAGGTACAGCAACTGTCGAGTGTGAATCGGACAAACAGGATCACAACGCCTGCCAAAGAGGCGGTGATGATTTACCTTTTGAGGGCAAGATGGCTTGCCATAGGTAGTTTATAAATCTTGCTCTGTTCTGATAAACGCTCTTACACAATCAAGACCACGCACACACTGATGTGTTCAGCTTAGACAGTGTACAGATGAACTTTTCTAAAAGTGTGGAACCGTGGCCCTCCTTTTTTTTTTTTTTTTTTTTTTTTGTTGCTATGTTCAAACAAGATCTTCACATCTGTGTGTGTGTGTGTGTTTATGCGAGTATGTGTGTGTTTGTACTTGTATGTGTGTGCATAAGGATTCAGGAAAGAGTTTGTTCTAATTAAGTATGTCATCTGCTGCTGGCAAAAACTACTAGGCTGTAGAGTTGGCTTATGGGTAACTCCTAGCTTTTTAAGCTTTTACCCCCTCCCCCCCTCACCCCAGCAGCAGGTTACAGTTAAGCACCCCCCCCCCCTTTTCTTCCCTTTTTTTTCTATTTTTTGGCTTGGAAAATGAGTCGAGATGCTATTTGTGCCTGTTTCTCACTGACGGAGACTTTCAAAACTCAATATAGACATCAGCTGGTTTGCCAAAGGTGGACACTTTTAGACTGATTTGACTTTGTCTGAAGAAAGGAACGATAAAACCAAGTTGTGCTTCGCATTCTATTGTTGATAAATTCCTTACATTGAGTTAATAATCACAGTGGCATCTTTATTTCTCGTGTTTAATTTTTTTGCTCATGACCACACAAATTCAAACTAGCCATAATTCAAGGTAATAGCTTATAAAGATAATTGGAAAGGCGTTAAGAGTTGCGCTTTCAGTTGCCTGAAAGTGTTTGCAAGCCTGTAGGATGCAGTACGTTTCAGTATGTGACATTTAGTCATGATAACCTAGGGTTTTTGTTGTTGTTGTACTTTTTGTTTCCCTGCAGCGAGGATTTCCCCTCTGAAGTGAGGATTAAAAATGAACATGTTGACATTTTACTGACATGAGGGGCCGAATTTCCAAAACCGACTATTTTGAAGCCACCAGCCATCCAAAAGCCTTAAATATAATTGCAATGATTGTGACCAGAGCAAGAAAAAACTGATTAAAGCATGTTTAATACGGTGTAACATGAGAAATGAGTAAGATATACTTTTTTATGTCCTCTGTCTGTGCTGTTATGTGTCTTGAGGCTCTTCGCTTCATCATCCATGGAAAAAGGAACACGCCAGCTGTGGTCCATGCACATGTTTGTAAAAGATGCACCTCTAGGCTACAACTCTATGATCGTCATCCATTTTCTGTGTGTACGTGTGTGTATAATTTGGATTGTAATAACTAATGATAGCAATACAGCCACATACTCCAGTTCTACTGTACCACCCTCCTTTTTTTCATTATTTATCAAGCTTAATACACTAAGAAATTATTTGAATATGCTGTTTTCTAATCTACATGGTGTAAAACTGATCCTGAATCAGTAATGTACACTATAACGCTTGGTATCTATTGTCATCATTCCCTATGTTGAGCTGCTTGATTTAATTTATTATTTTTCCCCCCAGTATTTTATTTTAACCCAACATTTAGATCGGGACCTTTCTGCTCTGTCAGCCTGAATGTGGGAAAGACGTTATTATGTTTGAATGAAAGTGAATGTATTTGAAACGGGTGGGAGTGGGGGAGTTGGGCCTGTTTTTATGAAGCAGTTTCTTTTCTTGACTGATTTGCCTGTGATGTACAGAGGCAGAATAGTAAAGGCTTTGGAAACAGTTTTGAAGTCTGGTTGTATTTGCTCACTAATTAACAGCAACAACCTGTAGAAGCAAAAAATAATCTGTCCCTCCTTTTCTTTCCAGCTGCAAGTTTCAAGTTTTGTCCTTTGTGGCCAAAACGCCATGTGTCCTGAGTTCCGCTTCAGTTTCTCTCTCTCTTTCTTTCTTTCTTTCTTTCTTTCTTTCTCTCGCTCTCTCTGTTTCCAATAAAAGGTTGTCTGGAGAACACTTCAAAGTTGTCAAATCATTCTGTGGTGAATTTAATTTTTATATGTTAATTGCTAAAACCTACCATGCGAAAGGCCTGGGGTCAATTCCCACCTAATGCCCAAGTTTGGATAAAGAGGGAAGGTTGTAAAAAGGGCATCAGGCATAAAACCTGTGCGGATCAGGTGGTATATGCCCCCCTGCCCCACGCACACATAATCGCTATCAAATATTATATATGACCATAAATTCATAGGTTTATTGTTATCAAATATGATATTACTATTATACTAAACCCTAGACACGAGACAGCCGTCAAGACCATTTATACAAATTCTTGTATAATGTTTATTTTGTAACATTTATTTTTTAGGGGTTTGTCATAAAAATATGCAAATAAATATTTATATATATTAAAAATAAATATTTTATAATGATTGGACGAAACTCATTTTATTATAAAATAAACAATATAAAAGTTTACATGTTGTATTTAAAAAATATATTAATATTTAAATGTTTTTATATACAACATTTATTTTCATATTGCTTATTTTATTTTATTGTCTCATGTAATTTGTAAACCATTAACCTATGAATTTATGTTCTAATATAATATTGCCATGGCAGGGGGCATTTCAGAGCATAACACGTGTTACAAAAAAAAGTTGAGCTGCTCTTTTTCCATTTCGTCAACCAATCGGAGGGCTTGTGATCAGTGTTTCTACTGTCGATGCATATCGCCTTAAACCAACGCACAAACGCACAATAATCCTAGACAACTCAATCCAGCTATACTAATCATTAACAATAGGTCTGCTCGAAGAACCAAATTGGCCGGATCGTAATTAGCACGATGATCTCATCTTAGATGTGTCAGTTTATCTCGGATGTGTCAAGCGACGTACGAAGAACGGACCCCAGGGTGCCAATATCACCAACAAAGATAATTTACAGTTTAAAAGCAGCATAAAACCTGATTGTGGTTGGAAAATTAGTTTGCTTGCATGAATCAGAAATCAGATGGTTCTGTAGTACAAAACTTTATGAATCAGTCTCTACAAAAAAGGGTGGTGATGGTACATTAAGTGTATGTGAGGATACACATAAATCCTGGAATACACCCGTGCCAACGTAAAAACAATGCGTAGATGTGATACCCTGGTCATTCAGTACATTAAGGTCATCGGCTGACTTCATTTTATTGCCAAATACCATTGCTAAGCCTAGACCCGCCAGCTAAAGCAACTCCGGATCATAACCCTGCCCCAGCGGGCGCTGTGCATCGCTACATGTGCTTCCCTTCTTACTCTCATTCGCCAATAGTTCTGGAATAGGGTCAACCTAAACTCCTTTTTCCATTGCCCTGAAGTCCAATCTTTATACTCCCTAGCAAATATAAGGCCTTTTTTTCTGATTATCCTCACTAACAAGTGGTTTTCTTTTTTTTATTATTAATATTATTATTATACTGAACATATAACACATAAAACAAAACAAAAAAAAACACAAGTAAAGAATATGACAATATTTAAATAAAGAAGCAATTTCAACATGTATACTGATATCTAATATTACAAGTGCATTCATGTAACAGTGTATGTATTTATGTGTCTGAGAACATTATAATCATGTGTGTATGCAAATGTCTGTGCATGTGAGCCAGTTATTGCATCTTGGGGTGGGAGAGATAGCACATAATTAAAATAATATCTACCAGATTATTAACAAATATAATAATAATAGTAATAACAAAACAATATATATATATATATATATATATATATATATATATATATATATTTTTTTTTTTTTTTTTTTTTTTTTTTTTTTAAGCCATTGGAGATATCATATATTAATAGCAATATTAATAACCATAATACCTACAACAACAACAACAATAATAATAATAATAATAATAATAATAATAACAAGTTGGGGATGTAGAGAGATTTGAAAAGATTTGGAAAGGGTGGAGAACAATGAGGAAGGCAAGTAAAATTAACAATTGTATTGAATTATAACTAAAAAATAATTCTAAATAATACTAAAAAATAATAAAAATAAAAAATAAAAAGAAATAATACTACTACTGATAATATTAATTATAGTAATTTTTAGGCTTGCCTCTGATCCCTTCATGGCCACCATGGTCTTATTATTAGTACTGGAGAAGAATGCAACAGGGCCCAAAGGAGGGTAAGAAGAGATGACCAAAAAGGGGAGTAATTCTTCTGTATTACTGTAAAATGAACTAGATAGATTTTCTATTGAAATATAATCAATTAATAGATTTTTCCTGGATGTAATATGTATAGAATTTCTAGATTTCCAGTTTATAAGGATAGTTTTCTTGGCGATAGCTAATGCCCCTAGGACTAACTGGCTGTTTATGTTATTTAAACTGATTACGGATATATCGCCTAGTAAACAGACTGATGGAGAAATTGGGATGTGATGTCCCATAGTGCTGGATAGTGATTTAAAGACATTTTCCCAAAAATATTTAATTGGAGTACAATACCAAAGGGGGTGTATATATGTGTCTGGGTTATTTTGAGTACAATGTGAACATGTTTCTGAGGTGAATCCCATTGTAAACTATTTTTGTCTGGTTAGGTGAGATCTGTGAAGTACCTTGTACTGTATAAGTTGCAAGTTTGGATTTTTTGTCATGAAATAGATATTTTTGCAGATCTGTGTCCAGAAATTGGCATCAGGAGTGATAGATAGGTCTGATTCCCATTTCGTATTTGGTAAACTTATTGTGTTGTCTGATTTTATTATTATTTTATATATTTTGGAGAGAAGCTTTTTTGAGGATGATATATTAATTAATTCCAAAGTTGATGGTGAAAGGTCAAGATTAACAGTCCAAATATAGATTTTTGATTGGATAGATGATTTGAGTTGTAGATATTCCAGGAAACTATTACTCCTGATGCCGTATCTCTGGACCAAGTATGAAAAGTAAGCCATATTATTACTATGAAAGATGTGTTGAAGTTGTGTGATGCCCTTCTCAGCCCATGTGCGCATGTTAAGTTGCTTTTTATTAATTGTAAAATCTGGGTTATTCCAAATGAGGGTGAATGAAGATGATACAAGTGGATTATTTGTAAACTGGTAAAATTTCCTCCAGTCTGTCAGAGCTGTTGCTATTGTTGGTGATTTAAAACAGGAGTGTTTTTTGATTGTCTGACTCAAAAACAGTAAATCTGTAGTGCCAGTGTCTTTACAGATTGTTTGCTCAATATTTAGTCATGTGTAATCTGATGTGTTTGGGTGAATCCATTTATATATGATACATGAGTATATATATATATATATATTGAAGCTGATTAGCCAGAAAGTAGTGGTAGACATGTGGTGCTTCCAATCCTCCTAGTGTTTTTGGTTTCTGTAGTCAATTTAATTCTTGGGGTCTTATTTTTCCAGTAGAATTTGGTGATGATTAAGTCCAGAGATTTAAACCAGATGAGGGTGGCTTGTATTGGTATGGAGAATAAGGAGTTTGGTTTAGGGAGTATAGTCATTTTAATTGCTGATATTCTGCCCATAATGGATAGTGGTAAGTTCATCCAGCGTTAAAGATCGTCATTTATTTTTTTGAGTAATGGGGTGAAATTCAGACTAACTAGGTCTGACAGCCTAGGGGAAATATTAATACCTAAATATGTGATATGATTGGTGCAGAGAGGGATAGGTGATATTTGGGTGGTTTTGGTAACAAGTGGTTTTCTAATGGACACAATGATTTTCACAGTTTAACACAGTTGTAATAATGTGATGGACAGTTCTTTACCCAATTCTACAATAGTAACTTAAACAACTCTCTCTTGATAGTTTGTTTGCTTGGTGAAAGCAAATAATTTGTCTTCTTTAATACTGATAAAGAGCTGTTAGTGATGAAAATTGCAAACCAGTGATTTCCATTGATTGATTGTTAGTAGGCGGCATGGTGACGTAGTGGTTAGCATTATGCAAATTATGTTATACAAATCTAAGCTTATTCCATTATAGTACAACATTTAACTGGGGACACACCAGGGGTGTTTTTAACTCAAGTTCTTTTCAATAATTTAATTTGTAGTGAAAGCTATTGTATTAGGTTAGAAAAGAATGCAAAATCAAGACACTCATGCTCTTGTTTTGGACCCCACTGTTTTTGTTTGTTAGTTAGTTAGTTAGTTAGTTAGTAATTGTAAGTAAAAATGTGAGGAGTACAAAATAAACCTTTTTAAATGAAATTAAGAATAAGAGTATTCATTTTTATTAATAAAGTATTACTACTGTATGGTGATATTTAAAATGTATTAACTAAGTACATTACTTAAGTATTTACTCCTAGTCACTTAAAATTTAAACCTCTATACAATACAGCAAATTATAAACAATGTCTCATATAACATACACCTTAACATAAAGTGTTCAATGGACACTTACTGTTCAGATGAAAAGGCTGTATGGGTCAAATAAAATAGTGAAATATTATTGTATACGTTTAAAAGCACTGTCAACTTGCATCTTCAGGTTCCGGTTCAATTCCTGCCTCAGGGTCTGTGTGCTTCAAGTTTGCATGTTCTCTCTGTTTCTGGTGGGTTTCCTCCCACAGTCCAAAAGCATGCTGATTAGGCTAGTTGCCATTCCCAATTTGCCCGTTGTGAGAGTGTGTGCCTAATGATGGATTGTCCAGGGATTGTACCCACCTTGTGCCCTAAGTCTGCTGTGGTGTCTGAGACTATGTATACAGGATAAAGCAACATAGATGATAAGTGAAAGAGTAAGTGAGAAATTCTGTGAAATTTTTAAAAGTAAGGATAAACTCTGCCCTTCTGTTTATATGACTGTAGTGCTAGTGGTTTAAGAGTGTAATGTCCCACCTCGGCCACTAGATGTCACCATTAACATGGCTAATGGTGGGAAGAGCTTAATACGAAGCCGTTGTTGGTCTGTTAGATACAGTGTTTTTGCTTTGGGGTGAAATCTTATTTTCTACAGGTTTTGAAATTTTTAAAGATAAATTTGTTAATATTGTTGATTTAAAAAACAATTCTACACACTAATGTCTCTATATTCAGACAACTTTTTCATTACTCAGACCCACCTGGTAGCTGATATAAATACATCACATGAATAATATGCAGTCATTAATGGCTACGAAAATGCAAATAAAATAGTATTTGTGTTTATGTAAAGTTCCGATGACGTTCTGTAAAGAGGAATAAAAAGGGTTAAATGAGGTAATTAGTCCGCGTGCACGCGCAGGCGTGGCCCTCGCACGTGCACGCGTCCCTTTGCTCCTTCTATGAGCGCCCGCCCTGTGCGCGTTCTCGAGATTAATTCATTGTATCTGGTAGGAGAAGAGGCTGGCGCAAGACTGCTGGGAAACGACGAACAGAAACTTAACCTTCAAGTAAGAATTGTTTGTTTTTAACAATATCTGTTTACTGTAAAGTTTCCTTTTTTGTTTTCTGATTCGGTGATGGTTTAAAACTTCTTATTTGAGAGCAGAAACAAGACTTATTTTAGTGAGCCAGACCGCAGGAGCGTTAGCCTGTTTTAGCTGACTAGCTAACGGTTATATTTCGGTCAAATAAATAGAACTCGCTTACTAGTTAGGCTTTTGGTTTACATGATATGAGTTATCATTGAAATATTTTTCTTAATAGTTGTTAAAACATGTATGTGAAATGTTTAAAAAGGGGTTCAGTGTTGTCTTTAGGGTTTGCTAGCATTTTAGCTAAAGTTCGTTCATTGTGAATGTAGCTGGATGCAGCAGTAGCGTTTGCGCCTCGCTATTGTTACCTCTGTTTGTGAAGACTGTACGTTATTTTTAACACCATTAGTTTAGACCTATGTGTGTATGTAAATTGGACCCAATTATCCAAAAGATAAACTGTTGTAAAAAAGCGAGTTAGCTACGAGTAATAACGTTCGTTAATCCGGACTGATAAAATGTCCGAGTCTGGTTTGATTTAATTTATTTAGTCCAGGAAGTTAAATTACTTCTTGTCGCGTCATTCTGGGAGGTGTTTCTCTTTTTACCGTAAAGGGACACTAAAACTTGTATCTAGACGTGTAATGTAACAAGGATTGGTTAGATCGCTGAATGTCGGCTAATTTCTTTGCTACGCATGAACGCGAAGATAAACACGTTTATTAGTTTTTAGTTGTGCAGAACAAAAAGCATTCGACTTCTGTGTGTGACTCGTACAATCACGCCACTGTGTCGGTTTGAGTTGAAATGCAGGTTAATGTTGTACTGCATCAGATCACCAGAGACACCGCCTTACTGACATTTGTGTATAACCGCTAATCATTTGTACACCATCGAGCTTGTTAAACTAAGCATTAAGTACAGCACAAGGTTTCAACCCGTTACTCACTACTAAAGCCCGGATAAGAAAAGGTGTGTGTGTTCGTTCGGTTAGCGGTAACACACAGGACAGCCATCTGTTGCGCCCTGACGCCATCTTACAGCCGGAGGGGTTTCTCAGACCCACCCAGTGTGCTTTAAACGCCTCAACGTCGATTTATTTTTCCGACTTCCCAATGTCAAATAGAGACACAACATGTACTCTGTTCATTCTTCAAACCATTAAACAGACCCGGTCTTGTTGAAGTACTCCACACTGAGCTGAATCTGAGTGTTTCTGGTCCTCAGTGAACAAACCTGCTCAGTCTCTCTCAGCTGACATCAGACTCTTTAGATCATATTTATTCTTAACAGTATATTAGTGTACACAGTATGCTGCTTTTTGTTTTTATTTCAAGTGCCTGCATTGAAATTTATTTTTGCAAAGCAAGGTTTAGCCGTTCATGCATTATTAATACTTTGTTGACTGTGCTGTAGCTGCTTTAAAGGGCAGCAGCTCGCCGGGGCATGGAACGAGAGTCGTCCTCAATAGATATTTAAACAGCACAAAAGTCTTTCAGAAGGCTCCGGTCATGACCCCAGTGATGTTTTACTCTTTTCTTTAAATTGAACTATAATTCTGGTAACAGTTTCATAGGGCTGTTTTAAGATTCTGAGGTGTTTGTCTCTTATTAACCAACAAGATGGTCTTCTTGGGAATCAGAATTTTTTGTTTCACTTCTTAAAGATGAGTCTATTCCAGTCTGAAAAGAAGGAAATGGTGCCGCGCAGTTAATCACACAAAAATAGCATAAAATTGAAATTGCTTTACGGACCAGTGCAAGTATTTAATTTTTTTAAAAAGTGCTAATTTATTTCAGGTAATATACAAGTAGTCTGAAATTTAAGTGGTTCAGATAAGTATGTTTTAATACAAAATGGTTCATCTAATAGTTAATTTTGTATTAAAACATATAGGGGTATAGAGTCATCTGGGACAACATGCCTGTATGTCTTCTGGGTTTTTTTTGTTTTTTTTTTTAGGTTAGGGTTTTGTTTACATGTAACATTGAAAATCTTCAGAAAGGCAACAGCTTGCATAAGCCTTCAGAACAGTGTGAGAATCCTGAGGCAGAAGATGAGGTGCGAAAGTGAACATTTTATTGTCGGATTAAATAAATCTGTTCAGCACAGAGGGTGATGTAAGCAGGATGATTACACAGGATCCCATCATCCAACAGATTTTTTATTTTTATTGAAAGCATAATTTGAGGCTTTGGACTTTTCTCAGGCCTATTAAATCCAAGTGCTTGTGTAAATTTTCTCCCAACAATAGACACTAATGGCCGGGCTCAAATTGGATATGTAGTTTGTTAAAATACATTGTCTATGAATGCTGATTACTTTTTTTTAATTTGAAATATGTCTTCAGCCAACCACATAGGTAAAATCATTTAAAATGCTTGGTCATTTAATTTCTAGAGACATCCATCCATTGGTAAACCATTTATTCATTAAGAAAAAGAAACAGTGTAGTACAAATTTTCACTTGTGTAATAAAAGTTTCACTATTAAGTGGCCGTTTTCTTTAAAATTAACACTTCTGTCCATCTGTGAAAAATGAACTTCATCTAATGCATTAGCTTCAGTCAATGCTTAGTGTGAAGAGGATGTGAGAAATGATTCTGAGGATCCTGCTGATTTCCACTTCTCTTTAATTTGCATATCTCTAGCAGCCAATCTCAGTAGAATAAAGTGGCTTCAGATTTGAAGAGCCACCTTTTAACACCATTGCATTCTGTCATACAGAGCTGAAGGGCTTGGAAGCCTGTGTGGAGTGCTTTTTATAAGTCTTGGTTTTGCCCATAATAAGAAGCTGTGTATGTACGATCTTGTCTTTCAAAATGGAAAATTTGAATGGCATTTGCACTTTAAAGTACAGAAAGATATTTGTTTTTGTGTCTATTATTCATACGTTGTATTGAAATGAGGTGTAGTCAAGGAAAAGTCCCATATTACGAACTACTTTCATGTTCCTCAAATATTACTGTTTAAAATTCTTTGCATCATCTTCAATGTTTTCCATTTAAGTTACTCATGGTTGATAGTTGACCTAATAAGATATGCTTCCATAAAAAGTTAGGTTGTATTTATGAGCTAAAGTTGTCCAATTTAAACCTCATAAATCAGTTGAAATGAATGAAAAAAGTTAATAAAATGTGTTCATTATAGGTTTTAAGTTTGTCATATGTACATTAAAGAAATGTCTCCCTTATACAGTAAAATTTTTTTTTTGCTGTCCACAATAAATGACACAAAAATAAACATAGATGTAAATAAACAATCAGTTTAAATAAAGTAATATTAATGTAATTGGTTACCCACCTGCTGCATAAAGAGTTAGGCTTTGTAAGATAAGTATATGTTCACCATGGTAAAGGTCATTATTGCATAGGTGGGTTTCTGATATTCACCCATCACGTTGGATGAAACAGACCTGGGTTTGTATTTTGTTGTCTTGTGTGTAACTATAGTGACTATCAGCAGTAAGATAACGCTACAGCATGTGCATGTAACCTATTTCTGTGTTGTAGGCATGGCAGCAATTCGTAAGAAGCTGGTGATCGTTGGTGATGGAGCATGTGGTAAAACCTGTTTACTGATCGTCTTCAGTAAAGATCAGTTTCCAGAGGTCTACGTCCCCACCGTGTTCGAGAACTATGTAGCAGACATTGAAGTGGATAGCAAACAGGTAAAAAGCAAACACACCCATGGACATTTAGCTTTACTTAAACTGAGTTCCTGCCACAAAATCCACTCTAAATAAGCACACACTACCCCTGAATATGGGCAAAGACCTCTTTATTGCACCTTTCCACATGTTAGGAACATGTGTGGTCTACTGTATGCACTCACAGGAAGAATTAATCAGTGTTGATAATTTTTTCAATTAATGAGGTCAGCATAAGACTAATTTATAATGGATGTGTAATAATTCTTGAAATGAGTCAAGGTTCATAGTGAATTGAGCATGTAGAAGGTATGGAAATAGATGCCGGTGTTCTGACCCACAAACCTAGTTTAATTAACCAGAACTGTTTTCTGGAACACTTTTTTTTTTTTTTTTTTAATATGAAATCATGTTCGTGTGCTTCCGTGGTTTAATAACCATGTTTCAAATTATGTTCTTATTTCCCTTTGCAGCAAGTCACTAATATCTTGAATGAGTGATGTAACAAATGTTCTAATATTTCATTACACTATTTGGCTAAAAGATCATAGACACCTGACACCCATACACACTGTCTGGGCCCTGATGCTTTCCTGATAATTGAGAATAATAAATATACCAGAAATCTGGTACTTGTTCCCTCAACAAAGCCAATCAACGTGATAGTTTACCACATATAGGCAAAGTGTGTGGAAGAAACAGAACTGAAAAGTGCGACAGAGCATGGCTTACTCCAAAAAAATGAAAGTAGACTATTAAAACTGAACCTGCAAAGATGAAAGGAAAGATCAAAATGTTTGTTTTTCCTGCAGGAAGCTTTAAAACAGTTTGTCTTATATGTTCCAAAAGCGGTCTGTGGTTAGAGCATGTAAAATACCTGAACTGAGCGGCTGATGTAGTTGAGCAACCAGATTTCTTTTACATTAATTTACAGCCCAGCTGCATACAAATAAAGATTCACTAAAATTGATTAAAATTTGCTGTTTGTGTTCCATACAAATGCAGGAAAACATCTGACTCAGAAAGATCAGACTATACACGCACTTAATGTAGTTACTGAAAATCGACAAATACTATTGAAATGCTATGAAAGGTTTTAAGACTTGCAATGACTGCATATATAGAGATCCATATCTGAAACTTAAGATCTAACATTTGAACATCAGCTTAAAGATGATGTTGATCATCCCTGGTATAGGATAATGCCTGATATGAGAACTAAACCTGTTTCAGCATTGCATGAGATGTCCTAAGCACCTATGGGTATTGTGCTTAGGTGTCCACAGACATTTGGCCATAAAGTTTAGAAACTGAGAACTAAATCCTGAAGAGACAGTATTCGTTAGGTAAACTGCAGAGTAAATTGTGTAAAACTTGTACAAAAGTGATTTATTTGTCTTAACAAAACAACACAAGCTAGCTCACTTTGTAATTTAAAGTAATATAAATTAAACAAAAAAGATGAAATTCAGTTATCTTATTTTAGGTTTTGAGCATCTTCTGCTATTTTCATGTTACTCTTCTCATTTGTTTAAGTGAACATGTAATACATTACAACCTAACCATTCACACAAGCATGTTGCACAAAAGGGGTTTTGTGGCAGAGAAACTGCAGAGAGACTGGCTGTTCATTTGTCTTCTATGTGATAGACTGTTAAAGCTAACCAAATCAAGTAAAAATGTCCCAACGCACATAAACGCTGTCAACATAAATTTGATCTCAATGTTGATTCAAGAACCATTTTGATTCATACACATTTTCTCACATTTCATACACATTTCCATAATTTTCTTTTGCTTCTGTAAAGCTGCTTTGTGACATTGACCATTGTTTAAAGCGCTATACAAATAAAACTGAGTTAATGTTTAAGATTGATAACCCAGTATATTGGTGTATAAGTATAAAAAATGCAGCTGTTCAGCGCTAATTAAGTAATCCTTCTATTTGGGTTTTGATTATTATTATTTTATTTTATTTTGATTCAAGGAATGTGCCAATAGTTTTACGTAATTTCTTTTTTGTATTTCAGGTGGAGCTTGCTCTTTGGGATACCGCAGGGCAGGAGGACTATGACAGGCTCCGCCCACTTTCCTATCCAGACACTGATGTCATTCTCATGTGCTTCTCTATTGACAGTCCAGACAGTTTAGGTAATTGTCTTCAGTTTCTCTCCTAACAGTGGTGTTAGAGATTCGCTTTAATGCTTGCTTTAACGCACAACTTATTTATTATGAACAGTCTAGGACAAAAGGATAATAGTTAATCTAGATAACTGGGTCCAGTAAGAGAATGTTTTTGTTGTTACAGCAGTAAGAATTTTTCCACCTAAGAAGCTATCCTTTATAGGAAGACTGCTTAGCTTGCTTATTTATTAATGTTTTAATGTTGAAGTCAGAGATTTGTTTTGCAAGTTTCGTTGCTTAAGGGAACTGTTTAACCTCACAGATTTAAATAAAAGTTTTATTTATTGTGTTCAGAGTTACACCCAGCAACCTTAAAACATTTTAGCATGAAGGGTTGTAAAGGTCTGTGTCTGACCTATGACCTCTGTCTGTACAGAAAACATTCCAGAAAAATGGACACCTGAGGTCAAACACTTCTGCCCAAATGTACCCATCATCCTTGTGGGCAACAAAAAGGATTTACGAAATGATGAGCACACACGCAGAGAGCTGGCCAAGATGAAACAGGTAAATTTCTATTGTTGGATGGTTACACTTACTACTACTAATGCAAACTCCACAAAACAATCCTGATTCAAATGGCATTTCAGATGTGTAAAAAAGCATGGGTCTTTACTAAAAACTATATATTGATGCAGGGGTGTAATGATTAGTATTTTGTAAATCTTCTTACTAAAGTCTGCCTTGGAGAAAGGAAAGTAACTGTTTTTCTGTCATTGAAATGTTTATACCCAGTCAAGAAACAGCAGAGGGTGGAATTGTCCAAAATTAGCCTTATATTTCCATGAAAAAGTGCTGAATACCTGATTCGCGTCAGTAAGATGTCACTGACACACTTCCTCTCAAACAGGAGCCAGTCAAAGCTGAGGAGGGACGGGACATGGCTAACCGGATCGGAGCCTTTGGATACATGGAATGCTCTGCAAAGACGAAGGATGGTGTGCGGGAGGTGTTTGAGATGGCTACCAGGGCAGCGCTGCAGGCACGCAGGGGCAAAAAGAACAGCAAATGCCTTCTCCTTTGAACATCCAGCACTGAACTCTAACCCCAAATGGGGTGCAAAATGTGTGGAGATGCACACTCATTCCTCAAACTCGCCAAACATTTTGGAAGAAAGAATAACTGCTCAGAAAATAGTTTTGTTTTGTTAATTTTATTTTTGAATTTTTTTGATTAGTCATGGAAGTGTTTTATCAGTATTTAAGAAGTTGCAAAGGACTTGGACTTTTGCCTGTTTTGTTTGTTTTTTGATGTTTTACCTGAGTTTTGTGATATTATCAAAGACACCCACCTGCTGTCATGTGACTCAAAAGCCTGCCAATCAAGTGCTCACCACAATTGCTGGGATTTCTTTTTAATTCTCCTCATAAAACAGGGCTGAAAAGTGAATGATTTTGTAATGTGCGTGAGTCATTTTTATGGTTAGTTTGAGCTTAAGAATTTAAACGTCAACTTTCTTTGGAAGCAAAAAAAAAGACGTGGGGTGGGGGTTAGATATGTATACATGTACATATGTAACACGTGTGTGGATGCACACAGTCATGACTGGAAATCCATTTGTAAACTAGACTTGGTTATCTTATGTAATAAAATACTTTATAAGGAAGAACATGAGTCCGAATTTGCTTTATTTGACTTTTATACTACAGGTTGTGTTTGGTGCTGAGTCATGCACATGTAGTGTGGAGCTGGTACTAAAACTTAATAGATCTTGAACTTGGAACTATGGAATGCCATTTAATGCCTACACATACACATGTTTTTGTGAACAATTCTATTAATAATGATATAATATGACCTTAATTGCATTATCCAGGAAAAAAGAACAGTTTTTTTTTTCGTCTCTCCATTTTAAAGGTGTGGTCCTCTAGGTGCTTTTGAATTCTCCAGCAGCCCCTTGGGATTTTACCAATTTGAATGGGCCACACAGAAAATCAGCATCTGTGCATTAATGCACATCTCTGCATTAATGTTGACAACTTATAAAGTTACGTACTCTGAATACCTCCATGTTCTTTCTTTTTTGATAATTTGAGCCAAGCATACAATAATACACTAATAATTACACAATAATTTGGTCTAGTCTGTACACCACTTTTTTTTTTTCTTTTTTTTTCTGGGTCATGTATTATTCTTAGAATATCAGTGCAGTGACATGGTGTATGTAACCTTGATATACCCAGCTGTACCCCTGAGGGTTATAAACAACTCAGTTAACAGCAATCCTTTGGTCAGAATGCTTATAGATAACACTTTAACATGTATGGAATAGTTTGTAGTCTTTGCTTATACAGATAAAATATTATGCCCACAATCCTGGTACCAATGGCACAACACAAAAGTCAGTCAATCAGAGCAAAGGTGTATTTGGTAACATGGAAGTATTCTAGTAATTGATCTGTTAAGATGTGTACATGATGTGGATCAGGATATTTTGAGCAACACTTGGCTGAATTGCAGAGCAGATGCAGGTACAGTACCAGTCAAATGTTTGGACAGAGGTTTGAATATTTTCTACATTCTATAACAATAGTGCTAGTATGAAATACAACTATGAAATAACATGGAATTAAATAAGTAAGTAACTACAACATTCATTTGTCAGCTGTTCTGGAGCAGTTCCTTCAAGAACAGTATTGCTCAGTGAAAACTCATCAAGCACCATGATGAAACTGGCTCTCATAAAGACCATTCCAAAAAAACTATGCTAATTAACAGCACCTTAGTTTAGAGCTGTTATAAAGGCCTTACAGAGCATAAGAAGCAGACACATCTTAGTATCAACTGTTCAAAGAAGAGTACTGCATATTTTGGATGCCTTTAGCATTGTTTTACGATGTAGGAAGTAATAAAAATCAGAAAAGACATGGATTTAGAAAGGAACCTGGACAGAATGTACACTACAGGCAATTTGGGAACACCAATCAGCCTAATCTGCATGTCTTTGGACTGTGGGGAGAAACCGGAGTAACTGAAGGAAACCCATCAAGCACGGGAAGAACATGCCATCAGCACACGACATGCACACGGAACACAAGCAGGAATCAAACTTTAATTTAGTTGGTAAGCACTGGGGTGGCACAGTGGTGTAGTGGTTAGCACTGTCGCCTTGCATCTCCAAGGTCCGCCCCAGCCGAGTTCAATTCTCACCTCTGTGGGCATGGAGTTAGCATGTTCTCACCGTGCTTGGTCCAAAGACATGTAGTTTAGGTTAATTAGTGTTCTCAAATTTCTCAAAAATGTGTGTGCCCTGTATGGATTAACACTGTCCAGGGTGTACCCCACCTCATGCCCTAATTCTCCTGAAATAACCTCCAGGCCCCCCTGCGAATCTAAATACAGGATAAGTGGTATATGAGTGAGTGGTTAGCACCTCCGGGTTCGATTCCTGCCTCTGTGCACATGGAGTTGTATTTGGTGGGTTTCCTCCAGTGCTCAAGGTTATCTCCCACAGTCTAATGACATGCTTATTGGGGTTCCCAAATTGCCCATAGTATATAAATGAGTGTGTGTGCCCCGCCATGGATTGGCACTCAGTCCAGGGCGACTCCAGGCCGCCCCCTGACCCTGTATACAGGATTAAACTGTATAGACGATGAGTGACTCACAAATGCAGTTCGTGGGACGAGCTTTGGATGAACAACGACCAATGATCTGAGTAATCTTAAACCTCGATGTGACAAAAGGATAAGAGACTGGTAACTTGCAAACACCTTGACTAAGATGTATGAGCTAACAGCAAACACTGAGCGGTGGACCACGCCTAAACCCACTGAAACCTTCTGCCTGTGTCTTAACAAGGCTTATAATTCATATTTCACACTGTCCTTATCCTTAAGTATTAACGCGAGTATGACTTTATTGTGAATGTGAGGGCTTGAAGTAGTTGTAGTCAGGCAGAACCGGGTCTTTTAGTAGTGACAAATAAAGGGGAACAAAAAAACACTTGAGGAAGGAAGTCGTCACGCTGCCGCCTGCGCAAGCGGCGTTAAAAAGCTGCTCGCGTTTACACACAGCGTCTTTCCTGAGCAAACCAGTGAGGACTAAGACCGACGCCCTTTCTCTCTGTCTCTGTAACCTCAAACCGCTCCAACAGCGGACTGCGGCGCGCCTCTGCGAAACTCTCAGCCTTTTATACGCGGCTATTTTTAGTCACCAGCGAGTGGAACTATTTTTAACCAATGAGCTCATGGGTTTCCGTCGCGGCCAATCAGAGAAGAGAACACGTGTTTATGAGCGCGAGAGGGATGAGCGGACAGCTGGTAGAGGGCGTGGGGGCCGGTGGCGGGCGCGCGCACGGCTCACTCACGTTAACGTCACGGATTTTCCTCGCGTGCCAGCGGAAACTAGCTTTTGGCGTGGCCCCGTTTCTCAGACAGAAGCCAGTTTGTGCTGTGTGTGTCCCTGTCAAATCTCTCCCCAGGTCACTGCACCGTTAATCTTCCATCAGTTCACCATTAATCAGTTGAAAAGTACAAAAAGGATGCGTCCTAAGCACGAGCTGTATAACGGCTCCAGATAGTCCTCATGATCTTGTGACAAGTTTCGTAACCGACGTGTTTCTGATTCCTTTGTCCTAAAGCGACACCTGGTGGTGAAATTTAACACTACAGTATCATACGCTACTCTATAGGGACGAAAGTATTTGGTCAAACTTGCAATTACGTTGTGTCTAAATACATGTACTTTTATATGGAGTTGGCCCACCTTTTGCATCTATAACAGATTCCACTCTTCTTGGAAGGCAGTACGCAAGATTTCGAAATGTTTCTTTAGGAATTCATGCCTATTCATTCTGTAAAGAATTTGTGAGGTCAGGTGCTGATGTTGGATGAGACGGTCTGGCTTGCAATCTCCATTCCGGTTCATCCCGAAGGTGCTCGATGGGGTTGAGGTTAGGGCTCTGTGTGGGGCCGGTCAGCTTCTTTCACACAGAACTCATCAAACCATGTCTTTATAGTCCTTGCTTTGTGCACTATGGCACAGTAATGTTGGAATAGGAAAGAGCCTTCTCCAAACAGTTGCAAAGCATTGTCCAAGATGTCTTGTCAGGCTAAAGCAGTAAGATTACCCTTCAATAGGGATATTCTCAGTACCGTGACTCTCATGTGTGCAAATACAGTACCTTCTTTGCTTTCCTTTAGATTTTGAATTTGTACCTGAAGAAATTTGGTCTCATTTGCGCGTTAGGGAGCTCAGGCAATAATGATGATAGTAAAGAGCTGAGTCAGCATTCTGTCATCCCAAAAGTGTTCAGTAAGGTTGAGGTCAGGACTATGACATTACTTTGACAAAGACAAATAAGACTAATGGTTCTGAAAATGGTCGTGGCTTGTTCCTGTGGTGCTGGAATGAACTTTAAATCTATAACATTTTATATGTTTATATGAAAACTGATCCTGTCTATTATTATTTTTAAAATAAGAGGTAACTAGTTAGTAGCAAACATTAAGTAAGTTAATAGTGGATCTATCCACATGTACACAATATTATATATACAGTACATGTATAATATTATATTTATATGCACATTTTCTTTGTTGTTTTCATTATAGACTACTATAACCTTAGTTTTTAGTGGACAAAAACAGTTTGGGTATTTTTCAGGGGAAATAAGAGATAACATGGACCCTGGTAATATTTTTTTAACGTTCAATGTCACTGAAGTTTAAAAAAAAAAATTCCTTTGCATTGTGTCTCTGCCATCCAGTGGTAAAGAAACATTGGTTTAATAGTTACCATGGCAAATATTTTTATGCTAAAATATTATACTGTAGATCCATTAATCCTATTTTTTCTATTAAAAAATTGTTTAAAAAAAAAACATATATTTGATTTTCTATATCACAATGTTTGCGCTTAATCAGGTGTCTTTTTCCCCATAGCTTTTTATACTTCACTGCATGTAAAGAGAACTTTATGCTACACCAGGTCTGTATCGGTATAGTAACAGTATAGTATAGGGATGATTTAGAGATGTGGCCTTAACATTAGAGGAAAGTTCTGCTTGGGTTATTGCAAGTTTCCAAATAGGTTTTTAATTATTTAAAGGTTATGAGAAATTGAAAGGTTATGAAAATTGTCAGAACCATGTTTAAGCAAAAACAACAGTTTCTAGATTATTCTGGCAACCAATAAGTCTTAGCTGGTTTCCCTTTTATCCAGTTAGCTTCCTTGAGCGTTATATTTTACATAAGTGCATGTGACAGAATTATGTTTTTTTTACTGCACCATCCTGAGTTAACTCTAAAGGCTGTTGTTGCACAGCCAAAAATCATTCCAGACAAATCCCTGAAATCTCTCCCCACCCCCTATTTAAATGGTCGATGTGAAGAAATGGTGGTATTGTGCATTACACTTCTGCCACAAGATTGGCTAATTACAACATTGCACGAATGAGTACGTGTACTGGTATTCCTAATAAACTGCTCTGAGTGTTTGTACATGCAGTGTCCCAGGGCTGTCCCTAGAGGGCGACATTGTCAAGCGTCAAATTTAGTCCTTAATAGTATTGTCTTTCTCACAAACTGTCTCACTCTAATTCAGATTAAATGTGTCCCCATTATAGATTGCCCCTTATTTTAAAAGAATTTTTAAATTTCTTTTTTAGTTTTTCTTTAGATTCTAGTGAATTAAGTTTCTCTGATTTACCTCAGGTGGCACAGTGGCTTAGTGGTTAGCACTGTCGCCTTGCACCTCCAGGGTCTGGGTTTGTTCCTGCTTCAGGGTCTGTGTGCATGGGGTTTGCCTGTACTCCCCGAGTTGGGTGGTTTCCCTCTGGGTGCTCCGGTTTCCCCCCACAAGTCCAAAGACATGCAGGACATTGTATCAAATGGGCATTTGGATGGTACCCACAGTGTGCTAAAGAGTGTCTGTATGTGTGTGTGTGTGGCCTGCGATGGATTAACGGCCTGTACAAGGTGTACCCTGCCCCATGCCATACATCTCCTGGGATAGCCCCCCTATATCGGCCCGAAAGGATAAAGCAGTTAAGACGATGAGTGAGTGAATGTGTGAGTGAGTGGTTTACCTCAAGCGATGTCTTTCTCTTGCCTGTCTTTCTGCTTACTCCCAAAGAACGTCCATTTACAAATGTGTCTGCATCATCTATTTTCCAAATTGTATTTTAAAGAGTCCTGCTAGAGATGTCTATCTCTCTAAACATGATTATTTATTTCCTCTATAAGACTTTTTTGACATCTGAGACGTTTCTCTCACTCTCTCCTTCTGTCCCTATCCCTCCCTCTCTCCCTCTCTCTCTTTCTTCTTTAGTTTCAGTTTCTCTGAAAGGTGTTTCTCTTAATAGTCTTAGTTGTTCCTCTCCAATATTCTTTAAAAGATGTCTCAATGATTGCTCTGAAATTGTCCCATCCTCATACTGTCTATCCAATTTCTCTGAAAGTGTTTCCCCTTTAGACTGCCTCTATGATTCCTCTGAAGACCTCACCCTCAGAAAGTCTTTCAGATTTTTCTCAAATTTTCACCCTCTTAGATTGTTTCTGATTCCTTAAAAAAAATACATATATTTCTTCCGACTTTAAAAGTCACTAGGATTGTTCCGTGGTCTGTCTCTTTGAACACTAAACCTGTCCAAAGGTGAAGATTAATCTCAGCACAACGCAGATTTTCAGGGGTGAGTTCCTATTGATGAGACATTTTAGTGGGAGATTAAGTTTAATCTGCAGCTGGACCTCCGCTTTAAATCTCTTTTCCTGTCGCCTCTGAGGAGCCGCACCACCCGCTGCCATGTGGCTCACTTCTCATGACTAATCTCTCTTTCAGAACCTGTTTGGGTATTAAACGCTCTCATTGTAAGTGCAGATGGGCTCACTGGAGTTTTGTGTTCGTACCAGGGAGTGATTTTGTGTGCTTAGTTCGTAAGTGCTTATGAAATTCCGATAAGAATACAAGGGAAATGAGCAGAGTGTCCAGAGACGTAATCAGTCAGAGAGGAGTCAGGAGCACAGGCAGACTGAGAGAAAGAGAGATGTGGAATGAGATGAAAGGCACACCAACTGTCATCTCCCTCTTTCTGAAAACACGCTGAGGCGGGAGAGAGGCGTGGAATAGGTCCCTCCTTCTTTACAGAAGAGTATTTGGATGTAAGGAGAGAGGAACGGCTGAAAGAGGAAAGAGAGAGAGAGAGGAGGAAACATCAACTGCAAATAGAGAATTAACCAACACCACTAGATATATAGACCAAGTGTGGGTGAAAGAGAAAGAAAGAGAGAGAGAGAGAGGAAGAGAGAGAGAGAGAGAGAGAGACTTATCTAGGAGCTGCTGATACTGTTAAATGAGAGACAAGAAGAAATAGCAGAGAGATATTTAATCAGGTTGGATTATATTTCTCTATCTCGTGGAGAAACACACACACACACACCGACACAGAGGGAGGTGTGTGATGCCCCCTGCATTAGCTGTATGCTGTTTGTTTGTGTTCAGGGTATTTAGAGTGTAAAGTGCACAGCCATGAAAAGGATATTATCTATCACCTTTGTGTCGCTGATGGCAATTTCTTTAACGGGAGCATGGAAACCAGCTCAGCCCAGACTGCAGTTCACACACGCAGGTAAGAACACACAGCTTGAACTCTCTCTCTCTCTCTCTCTCTCTCTCTCTCTCTCCTTGCACAGTTCTTCTTTACTGTTAATAAGTGTGTGTGCGTATGTGTGCATTAATGTGAGTTTAACAGTGAGAAATTTTATTTATAATTAGTGCAACTTTTAACCTTAAGGTCTTAATTACTTGTTCCATATGGTTATGGGTGTCCATGGTCTGTGTATGTATGAGTGAGCAAGCAAGTGAGTGAGTGTGTGCACGTGTGTATGTGGGGCTCTAGATTATTATCCAGGGCATTTTTGGCCTGATTTCCTAATTGATAAATGGCACCTTGTGGTTTGCGTTATGCCACACACACATACACACACATACACAGTCACACATGCTCAGAACACTCATTCATGCTGACAGCGTTTGGACGGATGGTTGTGTCATGACTAATCACAAGGGAACTCGTGGCTGTTATAAAGGATTTTCGTACCCCATGCAGTTGTCTCTGTCCCCGCAGCAGCAACGAGCACTACCTCTGATACTATTTCCAATTCTAATTCATGTTTGAAATCTAAAATACTGTTTTTGAATTTGAAGCTTGTATCAACAAACAATTGTAATTACTATCAACATACGTACATTGTGCAACAGTGTAAACTGAGTCTCATGTGATTCGGGCAGAGCAGATACTCGCACGGGATTCTCCGCAGCACCATCTTCTCAAAGGCACCTTGTATTCATGAATAGCGCAGCTGGACAAGTGAAGACACAGAGATGTGTTGACTTGATTCACTGTCTAGGAAAAGACATTATGTGCGCTGTTTTTTAATAAAACCATACCGTTTATGCCATTTGTGTTTACTGAAGAATGACACATCATACCTTTAATCTGTTTCTAGATCTGTGTAATAGCATGGAAGGTCCTCAGAACTAGTTAGTTTCTGTTATCCCTTATGTTATCATAGCGTTCCTCTTACTCATCCGATCCTATCCTATCTTACTCATCTGTTCCATCTTCTTCTCTCCTTACTCAATTACTCCTGTTTTTAATCAATGTGATTACTCAAACAGCTTTACAAGTTTCTGTCCATGCTGTTACTATAAAAATGATCATGTATGAACAAGCACGTAAGAACAAGCTGATGTTATGGGAAATGCATCAACACTTTCCAACCAATCAGATTCAAGGATTCAAAAACACGTTTTAACAGATAACGTCTTAATTCTGGTGGTATGGTGGTGTTGTGGTTAGCACTGTGGCCTCGCACCTCTGTGGATGAGGGTTTGATTCCTGCCGTGTGTGTGTGTGTGTGTTGAGTTTGCATGTGCTTGGTGGGTATCGTTTGGTTTATCCGGTTAATTCCCACACTGTGCAAAGACAAGCAGATTAGGCTAATTGGCATTCCCAAATTGCCTGTAGATTATGTGTGCCCTGTAATGGATTGGCACCCTGTCCAGGGTGTACCCTGCCTTGTGTCCAAAGTCTTCTGGGATAGGCTCCAGGCCCCCCACGACCTTGTACAGGATAAACACAATAACAGTGGAAAAAAAAAAAAAGAGAGCAATACTAAAGTAGATGTCCATCAGCAGTGAAACAGGTATGATCTCGTAACCATGATACGCTCTCACGGAAACAGAGTCCATAGCTTTATCACTGATTGACTGTTCATGATTAAGTGCAGACTATCGGTGTGGTGGATTTTTTAGCCATCAGTTTTTACCTAAGGGATGTCTAACATAATAATTATCAATTAAAGCAACACTCCTCATGTCATATCCTTCATATAAAAAGTCTTTCTAAATTTGTATTTTTTCCCCACTCCTGCACTGTGCATATCACTTGCTTTCCCACACATGGTGTAAACCTCTGCTCTGACTCCTCCATGCAATTACTGCTGATTATCCATCAAAAATCTTTCGTATTCCAAACCGGACATGATGCATCCCCCTAGACATTTCAGTAATGCTTTAATTAGCTCGGTTGTCTTTTATCAGTAAATCATTATATTCAGTTGCCTAGGTAGCTGTGGATAAGAGATTAAACTAGTCAGGTTGCTTTCCAGTTTCAAAATAATTGATTTATTTGTGTTTAAGTTGCTGGGCATTTCACTATTTATAAGCATTGCCGAGTGTTTGAGCCCACTCAGAGAGCTATTAAAGCTCAGTAACCCAACAGATGGATGATTTGCAGCTATGTGACAAAGTCACTGGGGAAGGTGCCAGGATGCCAGGGTTTACTGGCCAGCTGGCGAGAAGCCGAGTTCAGCTTTCCCAACTGCAGAGTTCAACAGCAGCACTTTTACAGAGTTCATGAAGCACTGAGGGAAGGAAACGAGAGCAAGCGAGCAAGAAACAACATAAATATATACCAATAATATAATGTATACATATTTCATGTAATACAGTATATGTATTGAGTTGTTTATGCTCCTTTCCATTTTTTATTAATAAAATTGTTTAAAAAAAGTTAGATAATTGATTATTTTCTATTATACAATTATTTTATATTATAATAGACACTTATTTTAGATTATCCATATCTTTGTGAAAATCTGTTGAATATAATAAAAATTAATCTCATTAGCAAAGTATGATAAATATTATGTTTATTTCTAAATATTTGTATGAAATGCAACTTTAAGGTTAGTATTATGTATTTTTATTTAATAGAAAATTATTTTAATATATTATATTTAATATTATTAGTTCTAAATGTAACAAGACCTGTTAATTCATAATATAGTAAATTCCATATTAGCTTTTTGTAATCGGTTCTTATAGCAGGCACCTATGTAGAAACAAATAAAAATCACTTGCAAAAAAAAGCTGATAATTTGTTTATTAAAAAAAGTTTACAAATTGAATTAATAATCTTATATTTTATATTGTAGGGTTTTTTTCTTCCAAGAATGAACACATTTATTTATTTATTTCTCTATATATTTATGTGTTTTACATTTAACATATTTTATCTAGAAAACGACCTGCAAAAAATAATGCAAGCTAAATTACATTGAATTTAATTTAATTAGCCCCATTCTATATAATGAAAATGAGGTTACACAAATGTGTTACCACATACAGTTTCAGAAGTAAATGCAATACTTGGGTGTGACAGATACCGAAATTTAACAGAGACCTCATTATCGTAATAATATGGTGTGTGGGTGTGTGGGTGTGAGGCTAGTGTGTGAGGACTATAATTATGATGTATGCTCATATTTAAGAAAGGTTGCAGGCAATGTTTAAGAGGTGTTAGTGAGTGACATTTGACAAATTCCAGACATGAGCAGTGTGTGTTATGATGTTTGCGTATCAGGATTTGTTTGTGGCTTATGCCTGGATATATTTGTGTAAGTGTGTGTGTGTGTGTGTGTGTGTGTGTGTGTGTGTGTGTGTGTGTGTGTGTGTGTGTGTGTGAGTGTGTGAGTTAGTGTGTCCCTTTCCCAGCCCTGCTAGCCAGACCTCTTTTCTCTAATTAGGCCATAATTGTGGAAATGATAACCCCATTTCCACAGGAAGTATGTGCCGCTTCTATTGCCCCCCTACTGCACAGGAGGGAAACTCTTCCCCAGGGGAACACTGCCCCAGACAGGGCTATCCATTCAGATACTCTCTCTCTCTCTCTCTCTCTCTCTCTCTCTCTTACAAACAAACACACCTACACACATGTTAAGCAGACGCACTAGTCCATTTCCACATAATGATATGCTTGAGAGTGACTGTGCCACAAACTGACTTGTGCTTTTTATTTATGTTCGTCTGTCCTTTTGGCTAGCAGATGACACTTGTGGTTGAATTAACTGTCAGGAGGATATCATCTAGGAGTTCATCTGGTTAAACAGTGACATTGTGTTTTTGTCAGATGTCTTGCATGCACGTACACAGGCATATTTTCCCCTTTGAATAAACTTAAGTCAAACAATGCATCTCTTCATGATAATATAATGTGCTTGTAGGTGTTCTTTGTGATTATGTGACAGTTTTTTTTCCCTGAAGACAAGAAAGAAATCAGTTCACTGAGGCCCTTCTGTCGAACACCATGTGTGTCTGTGTGTGTGTTTTCTCTGACACAGGAATGTCTTTAGCATTATCAAATATTTTAAAATGAGCACCTCCCTGATTATGATAATCTAATACACACACAAACATGCAGGCTGGATGTTGTATTAAAAGAACTGATAAATGCTTGATATGATAAAAGGACAAGTAGATAAGTTATGATGGATGGCTATGTAGTGGTGAATGAATGGATGGATTGATTAATGTCTGATTATGTAACATGGAGATGGATGGATGG
Organism: Clarias gariepinus; assembly: GCF_024256425.1. Taxonomy (NCBI): domain Eukaryota; kingdom Metazoa; phylum Chordata; class Actinopteri; order Siluriformes; family Clariidae; genus Clarias; species Clarias gariepinus. The sequence goes on along the minus strand of NC_071108.1, from coordinate 10,185,940 downwards.
ATAGAAGAGAATGGATAAATGAACATATACTTTAGATAATAAATATAAAAGTGTTTGGATGGTAGATGGATGGATAAATAGGTGATGAACAGACAGATGGATGGATGGATGGATGGATGGATGGATGGATATGTGATGGACAGATGGATGATAGATGGATGAATGGATAGGTTGGTTGTGTAGGGATCAATAGGGGATGGATGAATGAATGGATGAATAGATGGATGGATGGATGGATGCATGGTTTATGAATGGATAGATGGATGGAAAGATAAATAGAATGTGTGTGGATGGATGGGTGGTAAATAAATGGATAGATAGATGGTTGTATGAATGGACAAGTAAGTAGTGTAGGGAAGAAGGATGGATGGATGGATGGATGGATACATGAGTATTACATGGAAAAGGTTACAAAGGTTAAACATGAAGCCATTGGGGGTCAAAGGTTAATTGGCTTTAGTAATTAGTCATTAAGGAGTAATATGAGACGGTGCCTAAATCCCAGGCGCCCCACACACACACAAACACACACACACACACACGCACATACACTAAGAGACAGGTGGAATACCAGTCCTAATCCTCTGGAGGGTGTTTTAGTTTACACACTCATGCAGGACTGAAATGTTCATTGTTGCTATAGCAACTGCCCCCCCATACCACCCCCCCAGACATGGGTGGAGTGGGCGCAGCTGGTGCTGTTCTGACTGAATCAGGACTCTGTGTGTGTGTGTGTGTGTGTGTGCGTGTGCGTGTGCGTGTGTGTGTGCGTGTGCGTGTGTGTGTGTGCGTGCAAATGTAAGAAAAGAAATTTATAAGGGCAATACAGTTCTGTGGGCACCCAAGAGTCTGGGAATAATTATAATTAAGGAACTATGTTTGTGCACTTTTAAGGTGTGTGTGTGTGTGTGTGTGTGTGTGTCTGAGTCTGAGAGAGAGAGAGAGAGAGCGAGACGATCTGCAAAGGTCATATTCATCAGCTTAACACAAACCTAAGGTGTGTGTGCATTTTGTATGTGCATTCTTATGCATATATACTGTAGGTTGCATTACTGCTGTCTAACTCTAAACTAAACTCACCACAGTTTTTTTTTTCTTTGTGTGTGTGAAATCCCAGTATTGTGCCATCTTTTTATCTTTTAGACTCATTAGTTTATCCTTGGGTCATCAGCAGCCAGAGTGAATCTGTAGATTCTTGTTTTTTTTATCTGGCCTGGCCGCCTGGCTTCAGCGTATGTGTTTGTCAGTGAGCATGTTAGTGATGTCTTCTTTTACCGTCACAAATCCATGTAGTGTTACAGGGAGACGTGGCACTGAAAAGATGCATGTTTTTGGAAGAGGTTCTCTCGGGTTCTGTCTTGTAACAAAGACTAAACAGATCCAGATTTTTTAACTGTCCACTTTTGATCTAACAATTATATTGTATTGATACATAAGCTCTGTGTTTTATAACTAGTCCAATTCTGGACATTTTTCCGACTCCACCTCAAATCTTCTTCATATTTCAGGAACATTTCCTTTGCTCAAACCATTTGTACTAGATAATATTGAGTTGTCTATGTGAAACATGTGTTAAATCTCTCCCTCTTCCTCGTTTTTCCTCCTTCCTGTCTTATGACACATGCATCTGGAGTGTATGGGTAATTTCCATGGACAAGAATTTTAACACATTTCTCTATGTTGCAAAAACCAGACAAAACCTGTTTATAATATTTAAGAGTAGTCAAATTCCTTCAATAAAGTAAAACACATGACTATTAAAATTCAAATCCAAATCTAAGACTTTAGAAGTTTTTGTTACACAATAACAGTAAATGCATGATCACGTCAGTGAGACGAAATCTTATCAACCTTGTTTCTGTGTAAATTTATTCAACTAGCGCAATAAGCTTTAATGATATCTGGTTTCTAAACACACAACCATTCTTATATTGTAAACTACAGGGTAAAAGAAAAAGAACAGCATGGTAGCAATGCGGTAAGCGAAGCGGTTAGCACTGTGGCCTCGTACCTCCTGGGTCGAGGGTTCGATTCCTGCTTTGAGTCTGTAAGTTTGCATGTTCTCCCCATGCTTGGTGGGTTTCCTCCCATGATCTGACTAATAAAATGATTGATGAAAAGATTAGGTTAACTTGCGTTCCCAAATTGGTCGATGAATACCTTACCTTCCTAATCCTTCAAAAGATTTCTGTAAAGTTTTAACTATATACATTATTTTAAAGAACTTAAATGAACACTAGCTGGTTACTCCAGTTGGAATAGACAAACATGCATTTTTCAATATAAACCCACTCTATTGGCGACATTATTTTCATTGATAGTAGGAAAAATTCTAGTGACAAAATGAGGCTGAGGGTTCCATCTTTCTTATTATATCACCAACTCCTTATATAAATATTCTAAAAATATGAGGCCCTCATCATCTGCAACCGGACCATATCACTGCAACCGGACATGATCCAGTAATAAGCTTGGTATCAAAATAAATTTATGGAACCAGGAATTTAAAAAATATGCTTAATATATGGACGAATCACCCAAAATGCAACACAGTCCCTGATTTGGTGTTATGGGTCAATTTTAGAACATAGACCATTACATTCCCAGCACCTAGGTGAGCATACTGTATATACAACTTGTAATATGCTTTAGTATTGATAAACAAAGCCTTTACAGGGGCTCATTTACAAATAACGAATAAAATCCATTTCCTACTTTTATGATTTTTGCTACCAGTAACTGTGATTTCAATATCAGGGCTTGCCGTTGCACTACAATGAAAAATTTGCTGTGTTTATGTAACACTCTCAACAGCAACTTCATTTTTCCTCTTGTATGTTCCAACTACTCAGCATTAACACTCAGCGTTAATCACCGGCCAGGTCATCTGTCATCATCTGCACCAGTTTCACACTGGTTCATGCTTTAAGAACGATGCTTGAATGATTCATAGATCACTGGGTGGCTTAACACACACACACACACACACACACACACACACACACACACACACACACACACAAAAAAAAAAAAACACAAACCACAAAAAAATATGAAACTGGTCAGGTACAGGGACTGGACTACAAATAATAACCAAAAAAGCCTAGAGAACTATTCCTCAAGATTATATTAAAAACACAAGAAAGTCTGGGTCTTTGGTAGCAAGTTTTGAAGAAATGAGCTCAAGACTTTTGCTCAGTTTTGTCCAACATTTAAGGTTGCAGTTGCATAGCTGTAAAAGGAAAGTAAAAAAAAAAAAAAAAAAACAGCTTTCACTTTTTTCTAAGTATACATTGATTTGTTGATTTTCTTGTATATAGTAATTGCATATTGCACAGTGACAATACTGTACATTACAACACTGAAGTGTTTCTTTAAAGGACTTTCTGAATTAGGGTGTCAGAAACATTAATTAGGTTTTTGCCCCAAAGCTTTTAACAAACTTTTCTAAACATCTTCCCTGATCTGTCTACGTCTCTCAGAGCTGGTCCGTAGCAGCAGATTGATGTCTCTGCCACTCCCCGCCGGGGACCTGAATTCTATGCTTCCTGATGAAGATGGCCGCCGTCTGTACATCAGCATGAAGGACTATTTACTGTCAGCCAGCCTGGATGATATTACACAACCCCATCGCAAGGTGATTACGTATTCTCACGTCCTCACTCTGTCTCACACACAGCTCTCAGTGATAATGAAAGGAGCATGACTTCAGGCTGTTGCTGTCACATTACATCAGTTTCACCACCTTGTGCTGGCCCTGTGTATGCGTCTGTATGAGGTGGCATTCACACAAACAGTACTGTTTACTATAGGGAAAGAACTCAGGCATCTTTGTCTGAAGAAATAAGAGTAATGTCAGTAAATGTGACATAATGTTTATCTAAATGGTTAAATCTAAATGAGATATTGTATAAATAAAGACGGAAACACCAGTTTACACTGCGGTATTTTGTTGTAAAATATTCACACAAGCACACACGTACACACATCCACACACAGACGTGGACACAGACATCTATCTTCATAAGCAGTCAAATATGTGCAGGAATCCAGAAGCAGAAACTGCTTTATCTTATCAAAACTGCCATATCAGACCAGCCCTTTCCATTTAAGTGTGTGTGTGTGTTTGTATGTCCCTACCCTACATGACTAACTGTACATTTATGCTGATTAAATCTGAAAGATGAAGGAATGCCAGTTCAATAAGGTCTCAAGAGTTTGAACTGTTCATTGTACACTGGCTCCTGTAGTTTTAATACATAATCCAACAAATATTTAACCAATCAAATTATTATTCTTATTATTAACATGAAAAACGTTGGACTGTGTGTATTATTTTTTTAACTTCTCTGTATACATGGTTGCATTGCAGATTTACTGGCCTGCAAATCCAGATCGAATCCAGGACTGTTTGATGGCTGGAAAAGACCTACAGGTAAAATACACACTTAATATATCACTAATAATAATAATAACTTACATGCAATATATTTGTAGACCTATTTTCTGTTTAATTATGCCTGGTCTAGCTGGAGTGTGCCAATTTCTTGCGTGTACTAGAGCCTTACAACCAAACGCACCTGTACGCCTGTGGGACAGGAGCCTTCAACCCTCGCTGCGCTTACATCCCTACACGCCTCTTTCTCAAGGTACTGAATGTTATATTATGGCTGTAAAATATACTGTATATGGTCATATACACTATACTGTATGTTATTAAACACTTTAGAATGTGTGTTATAGATGGTGTCAAACCTTATCAAGTGTTTTGAGATCTTCCTGTAGCACTTTAGCAATCATACCAACAACTACAATTTTGAAATTAATTAAGAAGAGCATGATATACGTTTAATTTGTTTATAATTACATTTATTTACAGTACATCCATAGATTTCATAGATTTTGCATGTGGTTTAAAATTTATAAAACAAAGTAGTTCCTTTTAATACATATGATTAATTTCCTCGCCTATATATACTTGCCTGCTATTTAATTGCTTAATATCTACTATAGTAACATTGGCAAAATCAGTGGTAGCAACTACAGTAACAGTATTATGACAAGTGTTAATGTAACTAGTGATTACTACTATAGCAAGAGTGGCCCCAGCATTGTAGCAATATTTTAACAAGTGGTACCTGCTATAGTAAGAGAAGTATAACTGGTGTTAAATACCACAGAGTGTAATGTAGTGCATGTGTGTGTGCTTGTTTGTTGCAGGGTGAGGATCAGACACTCCAGTATGAACAAACAGAGTCTGGAAAAGGAAAGTGTCCCTATGACCCAAACCAAAAGACTGCTACTGCCATGATTGGTACGTGTGTGCGTGTGCGTGTAAAACCTTTAACCCTCATTTTCAAGGTTTGTGCACTTTAACCTTAGTTTATGTATGTGTGCATTTGTGTTTTTACAGATGGAGAGCTTTATGCTGGTATCACATCAGATTTTATGAGTCGTGACTCTGCATTCTTTCGTAGTCTGGGAGAGCGTCATGTAATCCGCACAGAGCAATACGAGCCAACCTGGCTTCAAGGTACACATCCTCCCACACTTTCACATACACATAAAAACCGATAGATCAATATAAACTAATGCAGAGCTGCAGGTGGATGAAAAGGCAAACACACATCTCTTAGGAATAATCAAAAGTTGTTGTTTAGTCTGATGTCTGATGTTTGCTCTTGCACCAGAACTGTGAGAATGAACAAGAATTGTTATTGCACAATGCTAATCTGATGGCTACGCCTTCCTTCCTTGTAACTATAGTGTGTAAATAAAGAAGCAAACATTAGAGTCCAGACAGGTCTAGTATGACAAGTTACTCACTTTAATATTACTTTAATATATTTTATCATAATATTGTTAATTCTCAATATTGACTCCCCATCATCATTTTTGACAGTGACTTTATATATATTTTGATCATCAAAAGTGACTGTGTAGCTATTTCATTGGGAATGATAACAGGAGCATCAAATGAATCAAAACTGTATTGATCTAAAGGATAAAATATTGTTCCTTTAATTGTTCCTTTAAGTATTAGTGGTTCAAAAGAGACATTGGAATGTGCCGTGATAGTAAACATAATCACATTAAGCAATAACAGTTACCCCTTCTTCATATCCGACCTCATAACTGCACACCATCATCGATTATGTTTTTCTAAACCAGCACAGGCACCTTGTTTAATCCATGCATAAGTACTTCGACATACAAAGAATCTGCCATATCAAAAGTCCCGTTCCTGCTAAATCAATGAACCTTTTTATTTCTTTTTTTTTCTTCCCTTTATCTTTGTGTGTGTCTCACTCTCGCTATGCCTCAGATGCTGAGTTTGTGCGTGTGGCCATGATGAAGGAGAGTGATAATGAAGAAGATGATAAGGTCTACTTGTTCTTCACTGAGCGTGCTCAGGAGGCTGAGGGGCCCGCCGGCAAAGTCCTGTACACTCGAGTCGCCCGTGTCTGCAAGGTGTGTGTGTGCACATCTGTTCGCTTGCATGCCTACCTGCATGTGCAGAGGTGGACGTGCTCGTCTGGATTTCTGCCTGCTTGAGCCATACATCTCCGTACCTTAATCAAAGCTGAAAACATAGATTACATAACAAATGTGATTATCTGATCATCTGACTATGGTATGTATTTTATGAACTTCATGTGTCTGTCTATGTGCTTATGCAGAATGATATCGGTGGTCAGCGCAGTTTGGTGAATAAGTGGAGTACGTTTCAAAAGGCTCGGATGATCTGCTCTGTGCCTGGACCTGATGGCTTACAGACACACTTTGACCAACTGCGTAAGTAGTGTATATAAATAAGAATTAACATGACATCAAACTAATGTTAAGCGCAAAAAAATAAAAATCACGTTAAAGTGTATTTTTGTCTGAAAGAAACACCACTGATTCAGATAATGTTTGGAAAACATACCAAGGCGTATCAAAGCTCTGTGATCAGTGTTTACACACGCACGTGCATGCGCACACACATGCACATATATTCACACAAACGAGTTTCTTATCACTCGGCCTGTGTAAGCAAAAGCTGTCCAATGAATAAACAATTCTTCTGTGATTTGACTAAATGAACTATATCAATTATGTACACATATACAATCAAACACACAAACTCACACATGCAAAACACAAATAGACTCCCAGCAAAACTCTTTATTATGTCTTTACCAAACAAATAAGCTCTGGTTTGTTATCCAGAAACATCTCTCTATGTTTTCCACTTAAATGTAAAGGAATCATGTAGTTTGTGCAGAGGCATGGTGATTAGCATGAAAAGAATGTGACCATTTTCTAGCAGGTTCTAAATGAATGACCTGTTTTGTGTTTATTTTTCTGTTTCAAGTTTAGTACCACAATGTTTACAATATGCCAGAACCCATGAAAGTAGAAGCTAATTGTAATTAGCTTCAACACTCACAATATGGCAGAACCTATGAAAGTAGAAGCTAATTGTAATTACAGTGCTATTTTGGTCATGTAAAATCTTTTCTTAGTAATTTGCCAGCACATTTGAGGTAAATCTTAGTATTACCTATTATTTTGTTATGTTTTTATTGTTATTTTTCCTCTATTTAGCAGCTAAAAGCTACCTAGCTAATTCAATAACCTTAGGTGTTAGCTTTCTAACTCATTATCAGCTGCTGTATTTCCCCAGTTGTCTAGCATTAAGTGTTCTCACAACTTGATCCAACTGTATAACAACTTCAAGTCTTGCCAAGTTAAACACACAAATTTACTATTCGCAAATGCAAAATGATGCGTAGCCATTATGATTAATAGCCATTTGAAGGTATCCAAAAGACTAGCACATATGGAAACCCTAATTTCTTACAAGGTTGATGTCTGTGGTTGTCTGTTTAAACATTGTTGTACTTATCTCATGAAGGACCGTTTTTATTACTCATAAACCGCTGTAAGGAAATGGCAGTTTTAAACAATTGAAAAGGCTTCCAGGACGATGTATTAGCAATGTTCTAGCTATGTGTTAATTACATGAACTCTGTCAAGTCTTTCTGGTTTGGCTGATTGCGTACAGTAACACTGAGTAATGAGCACTGATCAGTCAAATAACGCCCAGTTACTAAGTAATATAACCAGCATTAAGTGATATAAACCTTTCAACTTTTTAAGCTTTTTAGCTTAAATTGCATTGTATAGGAACTTCCGATTTTATGAAACATGCTAAATCTTAGTGAATTTTATTTCCGACACACCAGCGTCTAGTATTCCTAAAAGCATTTGTTGTTTGCATGTGGTGAGTTTACTATAAGCCTGAACTAAACGATTTAGGGTTAAAGATCTTAAAGCAGGTCTGAGCAGCTTTGACATACCCTTTATGATGATAATATAAAGACTAAAGAACATCTCATAATCTTGCCAAAGTTTCCATGACCAAATAATCCAATCAAATCAACTCACAGATTCCAATCGCTTAATCTCATATAGCCATGACAACATTATTACAACCATCTTGTCCTCACGGCGCCATCAGCGGGTCTGTAAAAATTCCACCAGTGTGATATTTACACCATGCTCTGTTGCTTGGAACAACTACATCTCCCAGCAGGCCCTTGTGGCTCAGGGTCCCTTATGGAGAAGAGCTTGATGTGCAAAATAAAACCACACTATCCTCAGTGTGTGGGCTATGCTACTGTAATGACTGTTATGTATAATATAACATAATATGTCTATAACCATTTCCTTTTATTAATTAACACAAATCTATCAATGTAGTACACTTTAATGTAATTATTTTCATGTAAACCTAAACAACAGATACACCATCATCTAGCATATCCTAATAAAAATGAATAAATAATAAATACATTTGTTGAATGCGTTTTATAATAAAAAATAATAAATAAAGGAAAAATTTCCACATTTTTTAAACAAAGACTCTTACCACAGACAAGAAATGTAATGTTGTGTCTCTGTACTGAGAAAGAACGGAACATTTGTTAGAGTAGTCAACATCTGCCCTAAAATGTCTTGTGATTAAACATTGATTGAAATAAATAAAGTAGGTTTTGAGTAAACAGCCTAATCAGACTAATTTGCTCAGTACACGGAAGCAGATCACACATATTATAGACTATGTAGAAATGTAGTAAACAGAAATTTTTGGAAGTTTAAAGGTTGAAAGAGTTCTTTAATCTTGAGCCAAGTGTGCTATACAACCAGCTTTTCACTGAAAAATGTACTAAAAGGTCCCTTCAGTTCCCCTCAGCAACTTTATAAATAGTATTTTAAAATACATTTGCATGTATTTAGTATAGTATATATTTATGCCTGTAAGGAGGATTTATCAGAAAACCTACAGCATGGTTAGTAAAAGCCTCACTAAAATCAAATCTGCTTGGCCCCTGAAGCGGCATCTGTGGGCTGATTCTTTCTTAAGGATTTTTCTACTGTAACAGATTGTACCTACTTTATTTAGTTTCACAGATTCATTATTTCTCACTTGCATTTTTAATTAAATCATGATTGAGTGGACTCATTTTCTGCTCCAGTTTGTATAACAATGTTCTTGCTGATGCTATTAAAAGCAGAACCACGGTTTAGTGTGTGTGCTTCAGTGTCTGCACTTCAGTGCATATAGTGTTTCAGATTCTTGTTTCTGATTGGTCAGAAAGTGATAATTAGTTTTAATAACAGCACAGCTCTTCCATGGGTAAACAGATAGAAACACTGGAGCATAGTCATTTAAATGGTGAGGAAAAAAGCATAGTCATTTAAATGGTGTGGAAAAATTTGTTGAGCTTGTTTAGCATTTATAGAAGGAGTCTCCAGTGATATGGGACAGGTTTGAAGAATGAAGGTGCAGATTTTATCTATCTATCTATCTATCTATCTATCTATCTATCTATCTATCTATCTATCTATCTATCTATCTGGAGGCAGTGTCATGATCTGGGGTTGCTTCAGTTGGTCAGGTCTAGGCTCAGCAATGTTATGTACCTATAAAATTAAGTCAGCTGATGACCTGATTGTACTAAATGACCAGGTTATAACATTTATGGAGTCTGATAGTAACGGTTTATTCCCGGACTCCCGGAGAGTGTGAAAGTGTGGCCTCAGTGGGAGCATGAGAAATTGATTTTCACAATTGATCTGGCTACCACATTAAACAACATATTCAAAGCCAAAAGCCGGCCGATAAAAATCTACTAGAGTATGTGTCTTTTTGTTTTAATGTATTAATGTATTTAATGATAAAAATATAATTTATTGACTTATGACTTATTTATTTAGTTGTTTTTCATACAAAAAATGTTTTCAGTTTCTGTTTAAGGCCTTTAAGACTGGACACATGTGTAACATCTGTAAAATGTGCAAAACACATTTAAGGTTTCATTATTAGCCTAAAAAGTATGCACTTTGTCTGGCTAACTGTGAGACCTGTGGTGGCTTTGTGTTTTTGATATAGGTCCATAATATAAGTGAATATGTCAAGGACATTATTTAGCCTTAGCACAAAATAAATAAAATCTGCATGATGTGCTGCAAAATATGATTATGATTAGAAAACTGCAAAGAGATTTTCCATCTAAGAAAGTGATTTGAAAATATTACCCAAGTGAACCAGTTCTTATCATCTGCTCCTGCCAGCCCTCTATATTAAATTGTGAACAGAAAGAAAGAAAGAAAGAAAGAAAGAAAGAAAGGAAGAAATCATATTAAAATGAACTTTGCTTATTTTATCTGATCTCATTTTAAAGTTATTAGGTTTAACCTTTCCTTTTATTTATATTTTATTTTGCCTCATTTAAATGCTTATTTGAAGCCTAGTGTTTGTTGTGTGTGGTGTTGGTATGTGTCATGCAAGAATATTTGCCATTGTCTAAGTTCGCAGAGTTTACCCTGTTTGTGTATTTGAATATGTGTGGTTCACGATAGCACAAATGTTAGTGGCATTTAGTGGCTTGTGGTTTGGAAGTGGTGAGAGTTTTAGTTGTTTGTCTGAAACATGTCTGGGATTACTGCATTGTCAGAAGCGTTTGTGTCCGTGTGAAGGTTTGAAGCGATCGTGAAGGTTTTGCAACTGTTTTATTGTGTGTGCGTGTGTGTCTCTGTGTCTGTGCATGTGTGCAACCCTCATCCTGTCTCCAGTTTGCCTGGATGTGGGGCAGATAGATGAGCAAGGACGGGAGGGAGGGAGAAAGAGGGACGAGGGAGAGAGTGAGAGGATCGAGAGGGTTGTTTACAGCGACAGTAGAGAATAGGGGCATCCTGGAGGGGTAAATGAGTGCGGGTCAGACAAAACTATTTTACTTTTAGGAAGAACTGGGCTTTTTGTTTTAGAGAATCTGCCACAACTATAGCTTCCCAAGAAAAAATAATGGGTGAGAGAGGGGAAAGGAAGGAGGAGAGAAAAAAGAAGTTGAAAAAGTGGGAGAAGAGAAAGACAGCATTAACAATTGATTCATTTGCAAATGAAGCATGGAATTGAGGAGTCTCATGATTTGAATTATTTCGAAATACCAAGCCACCACTTTACAGCAAAATCCCCAGACTTGAATTACGACCCTACAGTGTCTATATACATCAGGTCAAGTTAGACTCATATGAACTCTATAAGTGTTAAATCAACATTGGGATTTTAATGGTTCTCATGATAAGAGAATAAAATAAAACAGTGGATACAAAAAGAAGAATGATGAAGAATGTGAAAGAAGGAGGATGAAAAAAAAGGAAGTGAGAGTTGTAAACTTGATAAATATATAAATCAATGCTATTTTTAAAGGGATAAAAATGAAATACATTTTTAAAGAAGAAGAAAAGCATGAGAGATCAGGAGGATCACAACTGTCAGCACCAATGAGCTAAAACTATAAGAATCATTGCACTTCAGTAGAAAAAGTGTTCACCATTCGTTTCAGTCTTATTTCAGGAAAGAATGAAAACACAGCTGTAAATGGTTTAGCCCATCTCCCGAGGATTTATCTGAGACCTATCTACTTTAATTACTTACAGCTCACCTGCATGCAGTTCACCTAAATCCATAATTAATGTGAAAGTGTTAAGCTTGGCATATATACACTACAGGTAATTTAGAAACATCAATCAGTCTACATCACATGTCAAAAACAAATCAAATTCAAATTTTATTTGTCACATTCACAGCCATACACACGTATGATACGCAGTGAAATGCTTATACGACCACCCAGGACCTAAAAAAAATAAAAATAAATAGAGTATTCAAATAGAGAAATAAAATATGAAAAAAAAATTTATACAAATCTATATAAACCTAATCAATGCATTCAATGTTGCTTATAAAATAGAGTTAAAATAGAAGTGTCTGAGATGTTTGGTGTATATGTTATACAGGATAAGTTACAAATGCTGAATGTCCTCATTTGTGTGAAAAATGTGCAATGTCCAAGCACGAGCAGGACAATCTACAAAGTCCCAGAGGTGTGCACCATGTAAGCCATGTGCAAATGTGCGTAGATGTGCAAATATGCAACGTGATTGATTAGAGTAAGCAGGAATGTAGGGAGAACAAAGGAAACATATCAGGTTGTTTAGTCCTATGAGGTGTTCTGGTTGAGAGCCTGTATAGCCTGCGGGAAGAAGCTCAGTCTCTCTGTGTTGGCCTTTAGTAAGCGGAAGCGCTTTTCTGACTGCAACAGAGAGAACAGTCCATTGTTGAAGTGACTTTACTATCTCCCTGGCCTTGGTCAGCACCACTAGCTCAGTGCGGATGATGTGCTCAGCCTCCCTCTGTACCACCTTCTGAAAGCTCGTCTGTCCTGCAGGTGGCTGTTCTCAAACCAGGTTGTGGTGTTTTCTCTTAAGGATGCTATCTATGGTGCAGGAGTAAAAGTTTCGAAATCTCTTAAACCTCTGAGGTGGTAGAGTTGCAGCTGGGACTTTTTTTTTACCAGGTCCTGGAGAAAACTCAAAAAGCATATGCATATATATAAATATATTTTTTATGTCATTATATCCCTACTTTATCCTATAATTAAAAGTAGGTTATGTTTGTTGAGGATAATGTTGATGAATTACTCTGATCTTTAAGCCATCAGGCCAATTCACACCATCCATTAGACATGTTTATCACCATGGATAGGCAGTTAAACATTGTCTAAAATGAGCCTCAGTATCAGTTTTTGAACAAACGAGGAAAACGGAACATTATGAGCCAAGTCTGTACAGTTTCTTTTGTAGTTTACATTGGTATGTAGGTGTGTTCGGTGTTTGAGGGAGGGAGAAAGAGAGAGAGAGAGAGAGAGAGAGAGAAGGTCTGATTACATCTAAAATGGCATCATCATGAGAATGTGGATATGTACCAACGTGCCTTCTGATCATACAAGTGTGTGTGGGTGCGTGTGTGTGTGCGTGATATACACCACAAGTATGTCAGATTGTGCATGTTTATTTGCAAAGAAAGAGAGTGTGACAGAGGCAAGAAAGCTTTGTTTTCCTTTCACATGCACTGTACATGCAGGAGAAATGTCTTTGCATTCAACCACATCCTACTGTCCTCTACTCTATTGTCCTCTACTGTCTTTCTCACACTGACTCATTCCATCGCACTTTTTTACACTTCCTTTTCATTCACTATACCTGCATTGAACACAGGATGTAATTTTTTTCTCCAATAGGGGTTCATTTAACAGAAAAGTATTAATATGGACTTTTATTTATTATTATTATAAGCATGTGTAATAATAATAATTATAATAATATTGCTAATATATTGTGACATAAAGACATTTTGCAGGAAATAATCTATATTTTTACAACTAAATCAAGTGTTTTTATTTTAATTATGCACTGTTTTTTTTTTTTTTTTACAGAGGACATTTTCATTCAGCCTGGCAAAGACGAGAAGCACCCACTGATATATGGCGTCTTTACTACCACCAGGTAAACTCAAAAACAACTTGAGCTCGAGCAAAATATAGAACGATTTGAACAAGGAGTGGCAATGTGGTCGGATTTCCTTTGATCTATTATGAATGACTTGTGTATATGCTAACCTTGTCTTTCACACTTACATTCAATTTTCATGCAAATTAAGTTTGGAACGCTTAGTAGGTGTTAAGCATGAGCCCTTGTTTTCTTTTTCTTTCCTCGGCTGCAAATCCCATAATTCACAAAAACAGGTGGCAGTGTTTTTGTGGCCCACATACAAAAACAGGACACTCTGACTCAATCCTTGTTTTTCACTCCGGTCTGTCAGAGGATTACAGCAGGCGTGTAACACAGTGCCATTATACGTAACTGTATCTCTTTATGCTTGAACTATCTGTATCTTAAGTTTCAGTTTGAACCCTGAACTGGGTGTGGCATCTACCAGGTTTCTTTCCTTGACATGTCATGCCTTAGGAAACACTGGATAAATGCCAAACCTTTCAGCATGGTGTGTAATTCTGGCTCGGGCAGTTCTTCAGTTTTAGCCCTCTTTTTTTTTGTTTTTGTTTTTTTACATTTTTTTTTACATTTATCATGGTTGTTTCCTCCCATGATAATGAATGAAGTTGGTTCTTGTTCACAAAGTACAGTACTGTTTAAAGGTCTTGAGCCACCCCTTGTTTCTTTCCATTTTTACACTTCTATTAGTCTTAAGGAATGGTTCTCTAGGCTTCCAGAAAGACTTTTTGACTCAACAAATTTTTGGCTTTTATTTTCAGTCCAGCCCCTGCACCTGACCAGTTTCAGAGTAATGTATTTTGTTTGTTAAGCCACACGATGACATATAAGCGATTTAAAGATTAAATAAACTACTTAAGCCTTGAACCAATAAAAAACGGGTGCGGATGATGACAGATTATCAGTTTGATGATTAATATGCTGAGGGGTTGGAACAGACGAGAGGGGAAATGAGGTTGGTGCTGAGGTTGATACTTAAGCAACCAATTTTTACATTTTAAACTCTTTGCAGTGGAACATTTGTTCCCATTTCTTTCATTTAATTTACATAATTGAATTTATTGTAATTTATTTTGAAGAAATTTTTGTACACTACTACACATACACTAGACAGTAAATAACCTAGGATAACCTATATAATAACCTTATTTAAACCACTGGAACCCTGAGAGTGCAGTTACTAAGGAGGCTGTAAATGCATTATATAGTGGAGTAGATTTGATTCAATAACATAGTTGTTGCCCTGCAAGCTTAATATCTACACATGTGACCATGTGTGCCTAAAGTGAATACTTTATGCTGCATATATAACTCTCATGTTATCTAGTCCCATCCCGAGAACCAGCAATATAAATAAATATATTAATAATTGATATATTAATTAATTAGTTAATTAAATTATTGATTATTCTTATACTTATTATTATTATTATTATTATTATTATTAACAACAACAACAATAATAATAATAATAATAATGCTATTATATAAATTATTAATTATTATATTAAACTAATAATGCTATTTGCTACTTTTAATTACTATAAAGTGTGTGTGTGTGTGTGTGTGTGTGTGTGTGTGTGTGTAGATGTAAGCTCAGCCACATAAATTTTGTGTGTGTGTGTGTGTGTGTGTGTGTGTGTGTGTGCGTGTGTGGTGTGTGTGCGTGTGTGGTGTGTGTGTGTAGATGTAAGCTCAGCCACATAAATTGTGTGTGTGTGTGTGTGTGTGTGTGTAGATGTAAGCTCAGCCACATAAATTGTGTGTGTGTGTGTGTGTGTGTGTGTGTGTGTGTGTGTGTGT
This sequence comes from Clarias gariepinus, assembly GCF_024256425.1. Classification (NCBI taxonomy): domain Eukaryota; kingdom Metazoa; phylum Chordata; class Actinopteri; order Siluriformes; family Clariidae; genus Clarias; species Clarias gariepinus. The sequence goes on along the minus strand of NC_071108.1, from coordinate 10,170,235 downwards.
GTGTGTGTGTGTGTGTGCATGTGCAAATGTTCCGCTTTGTTCTGGATCACCCAAGTCAGGCGATGGAATCAAGCAGCAGGGTGGAGTAAGGTTTTAAAATATAACTTCAGACTTAAGCAAATGGAAACAGTGAGTGTCGTAGTCAGACCGATGGTAAAACACACCAGACTCAAGTAACAGATGAAATAACTGACTACAATAGCAAAACTGTGTTTAAAACAACATGCTGTACTTTTTATAGAACAGAGTTGTTGAAGTCTCAAATCTGACTGGTCAGTGTTGATTTATTTTCTATAATAGCAGCTCTGGTACTAGTCCCAGCTGTCTGACAAATCGTAGGTTTTATTCCAATGTGCTTGTGCTTGTTCTAATATGGTATTGTTTTGATAATAACAGCTAATTCATGACTTGTCCGGCTTGTCCAGCAGAGTCTCCACATAATCTAAGACTAACACGAACACTAACACATAAGAAGAATAACTTAAGAATTTGCATATGATTAGAAAAAAAAAGATTTAAGAAACAAAAACATAGAATCATAGTGTTTATGTAAGGAACCTCCAGTATCCACACTTTCACACAGGCAGTAGGTTTTCAGCCTTGAGATAATCAAGAAGACTTTCCAGTTTTGTGGTAACATGATAATCTGCATGTTTGCAGCTGGTGAGAGACTATTTACATCTGATGCAGTGGAACTAATAAGAGGATTTAACTCATAATGTTGTGAATGCATAAAAAGTTGGATACTCTTAAATAAGAATTAATTCAAGAATTCAAAAATCGAATGTTCTAGAAGTCTAAAATATGCAATTTCCTGATTGTAATTCAGATCTTCCCATCTCTGGGGAGACTTGTGTCTATGTGTCGATGTGCATTTGTGCTATTCAGTCAAAACAGCATAAGTGAGGTCAGGCACTGATGTTAGCTGACATGTTATGAAGTGCAGTCCTGGTCTATGTGCAGGCCATGGGAGTTCTTCAACACCGCACATGGTATAACCATGTCTTGGTAGTAGCCCTTGCTTTGTTTGCAAGAGGACAGTCATGCATTCGAGAGAAGCAAGATGGAAGGTCCCCAGTTCAAACCCCAGACCCACCAAGTTGCCATTGGTGGGCCCTTAACCCTCACCTGTTCTTATGTGTAATAAGATAAATGTAAGTTGCTCTGGATAAGGGCCTCTGCCAAATGCCATGAATGTAAATGCTGGAGAAGGAAGTAGTATTTTCTAAACTGCTACTACAAGGCTAAAATGTTCTTGCATGCTGGTGCATTAACATTAGCTTTCACTGGAAAGCTAGTTTTTCCCTGAAAATCAGCCTATTATCTCTCTTCCACTAAACTTTCCTCTTTGCAATGTGCATTCCGATAGGTAGTGTTTTCCTGGCGTGCACCTAATCCAGATTCATCAATGAGACTGTCAGTGAAGCGTGACTCATCACTCCAGAGAGCACATTTCCACTGCTCCACAGTCCAGTGGCAGCATGCATCAACACAACTCAATCTGATGTTTATGATTCTTGGGCATGTGTGCATGTTCTTGGCCATGGAAACATATTTCATGCACACTGCAGCACGGATGTTGGTTTCAGAAGCAGCTTGGAACTAAATGATATAACAGAGGACAAGATTCAGTACTACAGGCCACACTGTTCTTTGAATTTGCTTGGGCTTCTCAAATACTATTTGTATTTGAGCTCCTAGACCCTTGCATTTCCCAATAATAGCACTTACAGCTGGCTGGGCAGCCCATTCTGCCAAGGTTTGCCTGTGGAGAATGCATAGGGGATATGTGCTTGAGTTTATGCACCTGTTAGTAGCGGACATAGTTGCGAACATGTGAAGTCAATAATTAGGACGTGTTATTCCTTTTATGTTTCACATTACAACTGCAGAGATTAACTTGGTGCAAATGTTTGGACACACCCTCTAACGCCATGGTCTTTCATGATTTGTATTTCTTCCTACATTGTAAACAATGCGGAAGGCATCCAAAATCTGCAATTATCTCCTTTGATATTAAGATGTGCTTATGCTCTGTAAAGTCTTCATAATTACTCTAATCTAAGGTGCTGTTAATTGGTGATTTAGAGGTAAGTTTTGGTCTTGAGCTCCTGGAATGGTCTTTAAGAAAGCCAGTGTCATCATGGTGCTTGATGGGTTTTGCACAATACTGTTTTTGCAAAAACTATTCCAGAACTGCTGGCCTTTGTGTCTTAAAATAACAGATGACTGTTATAGTTGTTACTTAATTACCTAAGGCCATAAGTGTTCATTCATAATTTTAAGAAAAAGATCTATAAATCCAAACTGGTGGCCTTGCACCTCCAGGGCCCGGGTTCAATCCCCAGCCAGGTTTGATTCCCACCTCATGGAGTGTGCATGGAGTTTGTATGTTCTTCCCGTGCTTGGTGGGTTTCCTCTGGGTGCTCAGTTTTTTCCAACAGTCCAATATGCAGATTATTTGGCTAATTGGCGTTCCCAAAGTTGCCTGTAGTGTATGTGTGTGTGTGCCCTGTGATGGATGGTCCAAGGTGTACCCTGCCTTGTGCCCTATGTTTCCTGGGATTGGCTCCAGGCCCTCTGCGACCCTTGTGAGTGAGTGTTCAAGTGAGTGAGGCTCCCAGTATTAGGCTGTAGTTTCATGAGTTTAAGGGGTTAACAACCAAGGTATTAGCTTACCCTAGACATTAATAGTCAGTAAGGAGCCATCTGTTAAAGCATATGTTTTCTGTCTCACACACAGCGACGTGTTAAATGGATCGGCAGTGTGCGTCTACCGCATGCAAGACATCATCCGGGCCTTCAAAGGAAACTTCTACCACAGGGAGGGGCCACAGTATAAGTGGACGGAGTTTACAGGCAGAGTGCCCTATCCCAGACCTGGAACAGTGAGTTCTCCTTCTTTCTTTCTTTGAAGATTAGAATAGTAAGACGTAATGTGACCATGATGTGCCTTTACTGGCCTTGTGGTTTACTCTTGATTTGTCATGTGTGACATTTGACTGCACCTAATTAAGAGACTCAGAGTCTGCTACTTTTCTTAACGCTCGTCATTCTTCGCGCTCCGTAACTGTGAAATGTTATGAAGTTAGATTTTTAGGTTATGAGGACAAATCCTTTTTTTTGCATAACAGTTCTCCATGCTCACAGTATATGCCAATAAATAACAGTTAAACCCTGGGGCCACCAAGCTGCCACTGTTGGGCCCTTAACCCTCTCTGCTTCAGAATCACTATATTATAGCTAACCATAGCACATTCTTCATGTCCCCATCTAGTGTCCAAGCAGCACGTACGGAAGTTTCCGTTCCACACGGGAGTATCCTGATGACGTCATCTTCTTTAGTCGCACCCATCCACTGCTGCAGGAAGTTGTGCGTCCTGTGGAGAGTCGACCTTTGCTAATTAGAGTTGGTGTTGACTACAAGTTGACACACATCGTTGTGGATAGAGTGGAGGCTGTGGACGGACAACATGATGTTCTGTTCATCGGGACAGGTGCGTGTGTGTTTGTATGTGTGTCTGTGAATGAGTGAAGGCTCCGTATGTTATTATATCGGGAAAAAAATCATTTGTTGTGTCTGTGCACGCATGTATTATGTAGATTCGGGCCTGGTGCTGAAGTCCATTCACGTCCCGAAAGATCAAGGACAAAGTCGAGAGGTCACCCTGGAACAGCTGCAGGTGTTTAAGGTACGGTGTGTGTTTGCATTCGTAATGTGATTGGATGACCTCAGTAATTTCAAACTCTTAACCTTTTCATCCGTCTCTCCTCATACAGCACAAGTCACCAGTCACCGCCTTGACGCTGTCCAAGAAGAAGGTACGGTTACTGTGGATTGTGGACAAACACACATACACAGAAGCACATACAGTACAATAGCCTATTTCCACTAGCTTTTAAACAGTGTTTCTATGGCAACGTGAGACTAGGCAGATGAGAGTCAATTCCAGAAGTGTGAGTTTTCACACATTTAAGTAAGGAATCACACACGGCAAGGCACTTGAGACAACACAAAGAGGCAGTGCATTTTCACTGGGTTAAGGTTAAACATGGAGAAAATGCTGCAGTGAGTCTGGCATTTGCAGCATATAATCCTTGTCTTATATTCTCTAAAATATTTCCCTAAGGTTGTGCACTGCAAAGCGAGGGTTAGGATTTGGCTGAGATGATAGCATGGAGATGTTGTGTGTGTGTGTGCGTGTGTGTGCATGATATATAACTGGGCACAGCATAAAAGCAGATAGCTTGAGTGACAGTAGATACTGTACATGTGCGGAGCATTAGCAGATGTACATATTTTGTCGATTTATGTGCACATTTTCATGTGTGTGTTCTCTTGAGCAGTGGCTGTTCGTGGGATCTGCAGAAGGCGTGTCTCAGTTGGCTCTCTATCAATGTGACCTATATGGTCAGGTGTGTGCAGAGTGCTGTTTAGCCAGAGACCCATACTGCAACTGGGATGGCCATGCATGCAGCCCTTATATACCAGTTGCACGCAGGTAAGCACGTAAACACATGCATACTGCATATAGTGCATGCATATACTTCTTTTTTCCTAATAACTCTGGTTTATATATCTGTTTATCTATCTATAGGAGGAATACTCGTCATGTTGGTGATTTTAGGAATCCTTTAACTGAGTGCGTCAGGCAGGGAGGTAAGAGACAGAAAGCTCTACAGGTCAAAAAAGCTGTTTTTGTGACAATGACTACTGTTACAAATACAATTCAAGTCAAACTGATTTGAGTTGTTTTATTTTAAGTTTTCAGCTGTTTAGATGTTCATTTGTTAATCCTAACCCCCAGTATCTAAATATGTGTGATGTAAATCAGACAGTTGGTTTGTACTAAAGAAAGCTTAGCAATAAGCAAAATGATGAAGTCTGATTCATAATTCACAAATGTATTTTATGGTTGGTTTTAGGTTTTGTTCACATTACAAGCCACATTGCTCGATTAAAATTTTTTGGTCAGATCTAATTTGCATGTCATGACGGTTCACGTTCATAATTACAAGTGACTTCTTTCTGACTCTAACGTGAATGAGTCTGTCCTCTGAAACTGCACCCATACGCACATCAATACATCTTTGCGTCGCGCACCATCTAGACTAAAACAGGTTATAAGTTTGTGCAATCCATTCATTTCAAACAATAGATGCAATTTTAGGAAAATATGCATGAGATTTTTTTGGGGGGGAGAATAGCAAGCAGTATGAATCACCATATGAATGAGCCTACAGTTCAATCAAATGCATTAATATATCAATTAAAGCTAGCCACCATAGCATTTTAGCTAAGTGCTTGTGGATGGTAACTGAATTAGGTAGTTGGGCTGCAAGCAACATCCAGTTTCAGTTTATAGATTGACCCATATTTAGGCGGAGTCAGATCCTGCCAGGGCAACCAGAGCTCCCAGAGTTGAGCTTCAAAACCGATCTTTGGAAAAACCTATGGGTGATGTCACAGAGGGTTTGTCCAGTTCTTTTTATACAGTCTACAACCACAAAACACAAAGACATTCCATTTCGGAGCAAATAACAAAAAAGTAAGCGGACAAAATAGTACTTGAAAAAAGTCAGATTGTTGTTGCATCATGATGATGGAAGCATTCGAATTTAGTATGAGGGGCATTTGTGGTATGGTTAATGTTTTCCAGGCAGACAGGCTGCCATTAAAGAGATTTTTTTTATAAAGCACAGGCAATCAGAAAAAAAATGTTACATGGCTAGTGTTTATCATCTCTAACATGGACATTTTAACAGTCTGTTAACTTGTGCAGACCCTGCATCTTTGGAATGAGATGGACAGAGCTATTATCAGAAACACATTGTGACTGTGCAAAGTGATCATTTCCACATGTTAAAATATTCCTGAAATAAATATTCATCTATTATAAGAAGAATCCATGCCTAGTCATATCCATGCTGCGAAAGCCGTAGCTGGCACAACATGTTATTAGACTGTAGTATGTAATAAACTGTCTATATGATCGTTAATATAATAATTAAAAAAATCTTAAAGCCCTTATCTAGTTTAGTATAATTATGATATCATTCCAATATTGTTGTAAGAGCCTTATATTAAAATATAATGCTGTTTATGATTATATGATTATATGATTATATAATTATATAATATTATATTAATTTCATTTTTATGTTTGTTTGCATAGCTGGCCTGGAGGTGCAATCAGAGGAAAAGGAAATAGTGGTGGCTGTGGGAAACAGTACCTACCTGGAGTGTCTGCCTAATTCACACCATGCCACAATCACCTGGTTTAAACAGATCGGAGAGAACAGTCTGGAACAATACGAGGTACAATCACACCTCATAAATGTGCTTGCATTATAATGAGGCCAAATGTTTCCATGCAAACCAGACTCAAGACGTTCAAACTCCAATTTTCCATTCTTCACACGTTTCATCTTACCATACACACAAATGGGCCATCTATTTCCTCTCACTAACAGGTACTTTCCAAGGAATAGCTAAGCAACAGATTTGTTTTCATTTACTACAGAAATGGTTCAAAATATAACATACGTTTTCATTAGTAATTTATAGCATTGCCTTTTAATTGTTTGAACATGTATCAAGATGTAATTTGATGTAATTTTCCACAACCTTCTCAGAACACTTTCCTCATTCCTTTTGATAGAACTTGTGTGAACTCCCATCAGGTTTATGGTTTTTCATGCTCATACATGCTTTTTTTTTAACTTCAGTCCAAAATCCAACTTTTAACTTGGCTGATTCCTTGAGATCTTGCTTCACGGTTTCAAGATAATCTTCCTTATTCACGATGACATGATGTGGAATGGATACCTTTTCAGTCAACCGTCTCCATAACACATTGCTGCCTACACAGTTTTCGTTTAATCTGGCCAGCGTACACTCGTCCAAAAGGCTGGTGATGACCTGCAAATCTCAGTATGGGTTGTATGCTGCTCTTAAAGTCTTGCGCAACAGTCTTCCAGACTTTGGACATGTAGAACTCTCTTAATGAATTCATACAATACTTGGCTACCTGATGCCTTCACCTGTTGTTGTTGTTGTTGTTGTTGTTGTTGTTTGGGATTCAGTCAAAACTTTCAGACCAGAGTTCATTCCTGGGATGTTTTATTCATTTCTTTGTGTTTCCATGATATTAATATTGGAATGCAATTGTTTTTACAGATGGTCATAAAACTTTCAGTGACTTCAACCTGAAATAAATCTATCTTTAATTGTGTGTTTTAAAACTCTCTCTGATTGCCTGTTTGACCTTCCAAAATGGTAGCATGAATGGTATCATTAAATGCAGTACCAGATGTAATCGAAATATATATAAATTATATAAATGATCTGCAAATGTGAAAAAACTGAATATTTTTCACATCACTGCATGCAAAATGTTGGTCTTATCTATATACATGTAGGCAGACAAAATACATGTGCATAAATACAAACAATATCTCCTTCTCTTATCTAGGTGACCTCAAGGGATCATCTGGTAGTAATTGACAGGGGCATTCTGATTCCGAGGGCGGAGCTTAACCATGGGGGGATTTATCACTGTCAGCTGGAGGAGCATGGGTTTCGCTGGACGGCCGTAACAATTCGATTGAGTGTGTGGAGTCCCAGCCAGCATTCCATCGCAGACTCCTCCCAGCCCTGGCACCAGGATGGAATGACTCTGATTCGCCACAAGGACTTGGAGCACTACTGCAAGGAACTCGGCAAACAGCGGCATGATCACAAAAGGTCCAGGGAAAAGGAGCAGGCGAAGGAGAAAAAAAAAGCAGACAGACAGAAACATGGAGGAGAACGAGGAGACAAGGAACGGGGAAAAGGCAGGAAGAACAGAAGCAAAATGGGGAGCTCTGCCCCAAGGGCTCCGAGGAGCACCTAGAGACATTCTACCAACAATACAATCAATACAATATCAATACAATAAGAAAATGAACTGAACACATCTTCACAAAATCAAGCATGAACTTGCATATACATGAACATAAACTGCTGACGATATTGTTTGTTAAGGCTAAATATGAGGACTGTTGCCAAGCAGCTGTGTATGAATGACAGGGGGCGTGGCTTTTATGATGGATGATCTCAAAGCCAAGGGACATATCCTGAATATACTAAATGGGGACTGAGCCCTGCCAAGCTGAAATTTGAAATATAAAATGTCTCAGACATTCTTTAGTTTGTGTAAATAGGGGGAAAAAAAGACTCCATTGTTTTTGGAGCACCTGTAAAGGCTCTTTGTTTTAAAAAGACTGTTGGCTTTAAAGCACAAATGTTACAGTTATTGCATATAAGCTGCATCTAAATGTATTGTTCTGAATGTTATTTCTCCCTTTTTTTCTTATTTATCTTTGTATTTATTTTCACTTCTTTCGAGTGAAGCAAAAAGCTGTATATTTGCAGTGATTATCTTCTTCAGTCATTACAAATGGACAAAATATATTCCTGAAAAGGCCCTTCTAAAGGGTTATGTTTTTAGATAAAGCTTGTTGTTGCAGAGCATCACCTTTAAGTACTAAGTCACGTACATGAAAACTCTTGCTTGATGTTTAGCGTAACGTTTCCTGTCATTGAGGCTTCTGTAAAATGGAGAAAACGTATAATTCATTTTCTACTTAACTGTGCATGAACTGTTTGGTGTAAGAGCACGCCATGCAAAACAAAACATATCTCATTGCAACCATGCATAATAGACATGATAACATCTAGCTGCATGATGACAGCAGGGCCAGCAACCGAACCATTTCACTAACAAAGGTTAAGCAGGGTCATCTCACACAGGTGCAGGCTGCTCTTATGAATCTTATGAATTTATAAATAATAGGATCCTGCTTTTCCAAGTTATCAGTTAACTGTTTTACTGCAAAACAACAGTGCATTCACATGCTTATAAAACAGGATTCATTTTTTATTCTTTTTAACAGCTTAAAATAACACTGAAGACATTTAAAGCTACATTTCATATTTTTTACACCATAAACGCATAAAGGAACCATGATCAAATCCCTTTATGAAGGAGCCATCATTCTGACAGTCTTAACAAACTTCTCATGTATGCATTCATCCATCTTTGTAAAGCACTTGATCCTGGTCAAGTTCAATCTGGAGTCTGTCGAGTGAGTGGGTGGGATGCCAAGCCATTGCAGAATAGAGCTACCAATCCACCTACTGGCATGTTTTTGGAAAGAAGAAGGAGGACTGGGCGGAGGATGTGTTTATTTAGCAGTACACTTATTATTCTTTTTTTTTTGATCCCCTGACCTTAATAGGGAGCTGAGGTCACAAAATAAGGTACCATGCTCAGCGGTCCAACAGTTGGCAGCCTGGCAGTGCTAGGGCTTGAATTCCCATCTTCTGTTCAGTAAACAGAAGCCTTAACCACTGAGCCACTACTGCCCCGACCTGCTATTTAGTTCTTTCCCCTTATAAGCAACAGGTACAAACTCACTTGATAGGAAGGATGGAAGGATGAGGGATAGCATACACTTTCCTTTGAGAAAGTCACTGTATCACGGAAAGGCTAAACACATTTGGAAGACATCACAAACCTTGCTAAAATGAGTGAATCAATTATTATTATTATTATTATTATTATTATTATTATTCATCCATCTTCTATACCACTTATCCTGTAAAGTTTTACTGGGGGCCTGGAACGTATCCCAGGAGACCTAGGGCACAAGGTGGGGTGCGACACACACATAAAAATTAATTGAATATCGACCATGAAGATGCAAGTCACTGTGCTAACCACTAAGTTACCATGCTGCCATTATTATTATTATTATTATTATTATTATTATTATTAAAATAAATTGATATCAAAATATCAAACAAATAAAAACATATGTACATATTTACATCCATACATACATGTATGTTAAAACTAAACACCACATCTGTTCTTTATCAAATCTATTCTTTAAACCCATAAAGGCATTAGTTTAATCCCTCCAAAAGAGGCTTCTTCAAGTACACCATCTGTAGAGAATGTTTATACAGTACTTGAGCTTGAAAACATTTTTAATTGACTATCTGTTCCATCAGATTTAGTCAAACATTTCATCCTGTAATTATGTCAAAATGTGTAAACACCATACAGATCCACTGTAACTATGGAAGTTTTGCTGTCTGTAATTTATATTAAACGTACAGTATTAATAAAATTGCACATTCAGCTTTGATTAAACCACATCACTGCTTGGTTAAAAAATAACCTTTTACTTCTTCCAGGTTTAAATTATTCCAGAAAAGTCGGTCAGGCTGCAACTCAGCCTCTCCCCAGCACTGGAATTCTCAGGCGTCATTGAGGTAGAACTGCTTTGTACAATAAACTGTTTTGTGGATTCATGAGTAGATTTGGTTGAACCTCCTTGTACATTTGGGCTGGGTGGCGTGTATCAAGTGTCTAAGTCAGAATACCAATGTTCGGCTCAGTTTTCACAAAGGTTATGGAAAAAGACATAAACTGGGCTTACATTCATGCTTTCAATGCAAACGCCAGGACAGACAAACAGTAATTTATTCATTCTCTTTCTTTTTCTCTGTCTTTCACTCTATCATGAATGTGATTTAAAATTGTTATGAATTGTGAAGTGTGTATAACGATGCCAGCCAAAAGAAACGTTTACGCCCTTAAACACACACACGAATCACAAAATATTAGGAATCATAGCGAGAAAAAAGCGAGTTATGAATTTTGATGTGTATAAACACACAGTGGGCCAGAGGAAATGAAAATGTGGTCAGAGGCACAAAGACAGATTTAAAGATAATATATGATAGATGGATGGCGGAGATCTTGTCCTTAAGCAAACTCTAAAGACAAATCATGCCAGTAATGGTGCATCATGATGTTATTATGTGTGGTTAGCACTGTCGCCTTGCACCCCCAGGGTCTGGGTTGAGATCCCGCCTCACGGTCTGTGCGCGTGGAGTTTGCATGTTCTTCCTGTGCTGGGTGGGTTTCCTCTAGGTACTCTGGTTTCCTCCCAAAATCCAAAGACATGCAGATTATTCTAACTGGCGTTCCCAAATTGCCCATAGCGTGTGAATGTTGGGAAAATGTTCCTAGATGGTTGTAATAAGGTGTCCAGGATTTGCGTTAAAAAAAGCAAAATAACAACAATTACTGCATACCAATCTCTAAAAAGACCAATTTAAGGCAGCTTCCCTTAATCTTTGGTTTGCTTCCTTGTAGGATGTTCAGTATGATGTACTTATTATGTGAGCAATCCTACTCAAACTCTTTTGTTCAAATAAACACACATTTTTTAAGCCTTTTTTAAACACACACACACATACACACACACAAACAGTTTGATCAGCCTAGATCACTGTGCGTCACCCACAGGATCCGCAGTGAGTGGTGTGTAAATGACCGGGTTGTGCCTGAGGAGGCAGACTTCCTTGAACTTTGTGTGACCTACCGGAATATGATGTGGGCTCAGCTTGCTGCAGTGAGATTATATTCTCCCGCCTTCAAAAGACAAGACTGTGAAATGAACTAGGCGTGTTGCCTTGGATACATAAGAACTCTATAGGAGCATGCGGACGGATGAATATTAACTGTAGTGCCAGGAAAAGAGAGAAAGGGAGGTTATTGCATCCAAACATACATAATACAGCATTATATCCAACCATCAACAACAATACAGTTTTAGAATAAATATAAATGTAAATATATATTTTTTTATTTAAAGTACCCTATCTATCCTATCTATAATCATATGTTAATTTTCAACTCTATCGCACCTGCCCACACCATATATCGTTGATGAAGTACTGCTGACACTTGTTAGCAGCTGAAACACACGAACACACAGTGCAGAAAGATGAAAAAGACTTACAGATCAAAAGGAACCTAAAGACGTGATGCCTCCTTTCATCTTCCTGCTCCAGTTTATTAAGTACAGTGTGTGTGTGTGTGTGTGTGAGTGTGTGTGTGTGTGTGTGTGTGTGCGCATGCCTGTGCGTACACCAATCAGCCATAATGTCTAATCATGGGCACTCAAGGCTCACCCATGCCAGCAGGGACCAAAGGCCATCCCATCCAGTCTGATCCCACAGAAAAGCAGCACAAATCGCTGTAAGAAAAAGAAAAAGTCAAGGCTGGCCACAATAGAAAGGCACAAAACCACCCAGAGCACCACAGCCCACCGTGCACAGGGCTCAGCAGGCAAAGGCACAAGGCCACTGCCGGATGCTCCCGACAAACAAGTCCGAATCGCAGAGGCCCCTCCCGATAACCCACATTACCCAAAGGATCTGGTGCCAATGTCCTGGTGCCAGACACCACAGCACACCATCAGAGACCCTGTGGAGCCACACCAGAGCAGAAGGAACCTAAAACCTACAGTTGGTAGGTTTAATGTTAACAGTTTAATGTTAATGTTATGACTGGTATGTGTGTGTGTGTGTGTGTGTGTGTGTGTGTGTGTGTGTGTGTGTGCGACGACCACAATTTGTGCAGTTTTTCAAGGAAGTTAGGTGTTTATTTTTACTAAACATCCTGCAGAACCAGCCCTAGTCCTTCTGAGGACTTTTGTCACACCTGCTTCTTTTTCTTTTCTTTTTTCATGAATGCAAAACCCAGAAGCTTTCTTTCTTTTTCTTTTTTTTTTTTTTTTTGGATGAACAATTGTCTTTTACATAACATGTTGCTTTTGTTTCAGGTCTAGAAATATTTTCCTGTAGGATTATTTCTTTATTAAAAATCAGATTTTTTTTTTATTTAATTTTTTTTTACTGAATAATGAAATTATTACATATAAAACAAATATATGTAACAAAGTTGCATCCAGGTTGCCGAAGACTTTTTAAAAAAATATATGTATACAGTACCAATATGGTGACGTTATCTCTGACTCTTTTGAATCTATGACCTATGAGGACATGGGGATGATCCCCAGTAAAAAGCCAGGGTTTCCTTTTGGTTATTGAGTTTAATATTGCACTTAGAATGAATTATTTTGATTAACAATTATCCTGTATCAATTAAAAGCCCTCACAAGAATTAAAAGGCAAACCTAGTTGTGTGGTCCATGGGTTACAGTCACCTTCTGTCTTCTACAGGAAGGATTAATGGTAAGAACAGTTTCCTTTTAAAGTTTATGGTCAGGTACAAGGATCTAGACTAAATACAAAACGGACCTATGGCTTGGAAAGACTGGGTAATGGGTCTAAAAATATCTCAAATGTTTTTTCCTCCTTTTTTTTGGTTTTAATTCTTGCCAGGAGCTGTAGAACCAACCAAAACACTCCCAGTTTAGTGCTTACACTATAGGTAGACACTGAGAATACTGAGTTTTAGGATAAGGCAAGTGGTTGCCGCCATCTTTGGCCAAATTATGATACTACAAGTAGAATATTAAATAATGTTTTAGGATACTATCTGTCTGTTTCTGCATAGAGTGTAATAAGTAAATTTGTGTGTGTGTGTGTGTGTGTGTGTGTGTGTTGGCGTATTTGTTGATAAGTGCCCAACATCCAGATGGCCACCCAGCAACCTGATTGGGATAAAAAACAACTAAATTAAATTTAGATTTTTCTTTTTTTAATTGACCAGGTTTGATTAAATGTGGAACATGCTGATGCAGCTGGTAACATTCCTGCCTCACAGCTCCAGACTCCATGGGTTTTGACTGCGTAGAGGTTTCTCTGGCTTTCTAACACTGTTTAAAACATTCCAGTTGGCAGACGTGCTAATCTCAATTGTCCTTAGCCAAGAGGGACAGTTGTCCCTAGACACAAGTGTGCATGTGTGCATGGTGCCTGGCAGGTCTGGCATCTCTTTCAGGGTGTATTCCTGACTTTTATCCCATGTTCCCAGAATAGGCTCCAGATCCTCTATAGCCCTGAGCAGGATGGAGCAGTTACAGAGGATGAATGAATAATACATTCATTTTCACATTGTTAATTTAAATGGTTAGAATCAGAAAACTTCAAACGGCAGTCATGTACAATATAGTGGGAATTTTACTTTTTTTTTTTTTTACTATTAACAAGGGTTGGCCATTTTGTGTAAATTTCAACCAAATATGTTTGGTTTTGTCTTGTTTACATGCTTGTATTTTGTACTGTTATGGAAGATTAATATATGACATCTAGCAGAGGTTTAAGCCACTCTGCCCAAAAAAAAAAAAAAACTAAGAGAATAAATACAGCCAAGTACAAACGTTTGCATACCTACAAAATATCAGGCAATCCTAAAGAAAACTTAGCACAAGAAAAACAGGAGAATATATAACAAATGGGGTTTTAAGTCCATGGCAGTGTACCTGGACACCTTCCTACCGTACATATACTATTTATTGTAACCAAATGGCCTGTAGTCATTTTGGGCAGGAGAAGAACCTGTGAATCTTTACAAAGAAAGTAACCTGAGCTTAGGAAACTAGGAACTGAGGAGCTGGCTAGCTAGACAGTCAGACGGACAGACAGACAGACAGACAGGCAAACAGACATAACCATAACAGTCATAATGTACTTGTTAAATCCCATTTCAGGTTTAGTCTGACTTCGCTTGCATGACATCCTCCAGTCTCCTGCAAAGGCTTTCCACTAGATTAAGGAACATGGCTGTGGGATTTTTTTTGCCCATTCAGGGACAATAGCATTAGTGATGCATGCTAAATCTTCTCAAAGGTGTTGTGGGGTTGAATTCAGGGCAGAGGTACCAGCAGCCATAAAAACATGCATTTTTTAAATATTTCTTGTTAGTTTAGTTAGTTCTAGTTAGATTAACATCAGTGGTGTCTGGTGGTCATTGCACATTTCTATGTTGTTTTTTTTTTTCACATTTAGCTGATAAAGAACAGCCTGGAAATGATGAAGCTAAACTGAACATTTTAAAGCTTTTAAAAATAATAAGCAACCTGTTGTACGCAGTAAATATTCTGCTAAGAGCAACAGTAGCACAGGGTCGGGTCTGAAACAGATCACCAGACAACTATTACATTTTTCTTATACAGCCGTTTTTATAGTACAGGTTACTCACCCATTATCCCCCCACCCCATCCGCAAAAGTTACTGTATTATAAGCATAAACACCAACATAGGTTCCTTCAAGTCCTTATGCTTCAGTCTTTTAAAATCTGTAATGTGCGGTCCAACAAAAATATTTTACAGATATAATATGCGTGTGTATATATATGCTATCCACTCATCCTTTGTTGGTGGAATCTCTTCCAACCATGTCTTGGTTATTGCTTTTTTACTAGCTACTAATAGTATTTTAGAAGGTATTTGTCTTGTGCATTAAAATCAGTTTGTATGTTTCCTAAATATATAGTACCAAAACTATGATCAATCTTAAAACCCAGTATTGATTCAATTTCAGTGATCACAATTAACCAATAAGATCGGATTGCTGGGCATCTCCAGAATATATGATAATAATCAGCCATAGAGTTGTTACATCGTCTCCAGCAACGTGCAGAATCTAAGTTACCATTTTGTGAGTATATAATATTTGGAGTAATAAAGAATCTAATCATATTTTTCCATGAGAATTCTCTTTATTGACCAGAACTGGAGGTAGTGTGTTGTGTTTTACAAATAATAGATGATTAATAGACTCTATTAATAGACTAGAGGGTACCTGCGACTACACATTCTACCATTACAGTACCTGTTGTATACGCCATCACTGTAGACGCTCTGCAGTTTGATCCGGGGATTCAGTAGCCCTGAGCCCGTCCTGTCGGGAACCTTGGATTACAAGTAACGCGGTTTACGAGTGTTCCGCAAGACTTTTTTAATACATTTTGACTTGAAAAATGAGCATTGTCTTGATTTACGTAGAATCATGTATCATGCATGCGCTTCTTGTTTTGACACTGAGCATCACGTAATCACAACTGAGACAATGGTTTTCTCTCTCTTGCGCTGTGGAATTGTAGGTAATCATCTCCTCTGTTGGGTGAATAAACACACACGCACGCGCGCATACTCTCTGCCTCTCTGGTGTGTGTGCGTCTCTCTTATGACGCACACACACTCTCTGTCTTACACAGAAACTCTGTTGTTGCGATTCTTTTCAAAGATAAAATGTGCAGGTTTATTTGTTGTTGTTTTTTTTACTTTACAGCAGTGATTCCATTAGTTTGCGCTCACGCGAGAGTGACTAGCGACGTTCCTTGCTAATTTTTCGGATTGCACGCACATTACACACACACAAACACACACACACACACAGAGCCTGTCTGCACAAAAGGAAACACTTATCTATCAGGATTTATTTTTCTTTTTCCTTTAAAGGTAAAGTGCAGGGTAATTTGTTTTGTTTTTACTTCATATTTTGCATAAATTATTTTTATGTATTATTTTTTTTTTTTGGCTGTAGAACGAATAATTTGAGTTTACATTATTTCTTATGGGAAAAATAAATGGAATACGAGCCTGCTTCCGGAACGAATTATGCTCGTAGTCCGAGGTTCCACTGTAGTAAGAACCGCCTGTGACGAAACGACAGTACTTGCGCAAACACACAAAGACACAAACAGAATTTCTGTTATAAATAGATAGACAGATTTCTTTATGATCCAATTCACAACCATATATTCATTACATATATAGACATCTTTTTTTAATCAAAACTAAATATTTTATATACCAGAGTACACAAACCTTTTTACAAAAAATAAAATAAATAATGACACTAGTTGTCAGTAACATGACCAAGACGGAACCAACGTTTCACACGGCGGGTTTTTGCACGACGGATATTTATAACGGACCTAGTTTCCTGGCAACCTTCATCCTCCGGAAAGAACTGAAGAGGTAAATATTTATCTGGTTTGTCTGTCACAACCCTGCGTATATGTAACGTTTTCCTAGTAAGTAGGGTTTAAATGTTTTATCTGGCAAAAGACAAACAGCCACTGAGTGTCTCATAAAGTTAAAGAGAAGAGAAGTTGCAGGCCCGCTTAGCGCGCTAGCTACCAGGAGCTATCCCTGCTGTACTCCCTCAGTCAGGAAGCGTTACTCAGCGTCAGGTGGCAACACTCACAGAATTCTCCTAATTCTACGTGAGGAAGTGAGTTTATGAAAACAAATACGTTTTTTATTTGTTTTGTTTGCTATTATTGGCCAGCTTGTGTGTTCTGTTAGCTCATGCTAGATGGCTAATGTCGTCATGTCGATTTCAGTTCCTCAATCTGGCTAACTGTAACCTTAGCTGATTAAGAAATCCCCAGTCACGTGAAATACTGTCGGAAAGCCCTGTCGGTGGGACTTGTTAAACATTTTTATCACAAATTTTGCTCTGATTCAAAGATCTCCCCATGGTGGATGATGTTAGCTGGCTGTGGTTGAGTGGATTTATGTGTCATAATGATGTGATTCAGAATTCATGTGATTCATCCTATTACACATAAGCTGTAGCAGGAATAGTGCAGTGTCATTCATATCACGTATGTTTTTCCAGGTTATCTGTATATACTAATTATACGGATCTAAAATTTTTGGGTCAGAAATTTGTCAACACCCCTCCTCTCTTTTTATCGATCAATATGGACAGATATAATTCGGGTGGATTGCAGTGGTCATATGTCATTCACATGTATGTCTCTTCTATTCAACTTGGAAATGCAGAAACCATCATGGAAGAGCTCAATCTGGACAAGACAATTATTTGATTTTAACATCACCAAACTGATACACAGATGACATTCTGCTGTCAGAAAGTGCCCAGGATCTGGAAAAAATTATCCACAGAATGAAGGAGGAAAATAAACCGATAAACCTGTATTTGAACGTAAAAAAAAAGACAGATCATGATAGCCAGCGATGGTTAAGTCCGTATTTAGATCACTGTCGAGGAAATCTAATCAGTCCAATATTACATTTTTGTTAGATCAATGATTGATTATCACAACGACTGCATGGGCAAGACATCGAAAAGGAAAGACATGAGCCTCACCATGAAGTCCATATTTAGGATATGAGCACGGGGTACACATTCACACATTACGGGGCGATTAGGGAATGCTAGTTAGTTTAATCTGCATGGTTGCACCCAGACATGCATGACACCCTGAGGAAACCCCCCGAGCACAGAGAGAACATGCAGACTCCATGGACACAGATCCGAGGCAGGAATTGAACCTCAACCCTGGAGGTGCAATGCGACAGTGATAAAAACCATGCCACAATGTAAAAATGTAGCTTTTAAAAATTTCAAGATATTTATGTAGCTGTGATGGTTACCGAATTGCGATACAAAATGAATTGGCACCTAGGTTTTGTGATTATATCGTTTCATTGTATATACCCATTTTACTGTTAACGCTGTCCACTATCCCTATGGTTCTGCCATATATTTGGTTGTCCTGCTTATGTTTTTTTTTATTTATTATTTTTTTTTAGTAAAATATATTAATTCTGACATATTGTGCAGAATATTTGTCTTTAGTCAGTGCTTGCA
The DNA here is from genome assembly GCF_024256425.1 of Clarias gariepinus. Classification (NCBI taxonomy): domain Eukaryota; kingdom Metazoa; phylum Chordata; class Actinopteri; order Siluriformes; family Clariidae; genus Clarias; species Clarias gariepinus. Next base: position 10,151,795 of record NC_071108.1, on the reverse strand, counting down.
CATATGGTAAGAGTATCTATTTTAAACCATTCCAGAAGGATGTTTCGTCTAAACTGGAAACTCTGTGTTGACAAAATATTTGCTTGTTTCACGTTTCTTGTGGTGTACATAAGCGAGATAAGGATTTTTCATACATTTGTTTCGAACATCCTAGTAAGGATGATAATGCGGATGTGCAGAAGTAAACTGATAGAAGAGAGAGAGAGAGAGAGACAGTGATTACGTTGATAGTCCACTGGTGATTTTATTTTTTTTCTGTAGCAGGTTAAGGGATGAGCCACTCCTCTGGGATTGGCCATGATGTGCTACAGGAGGCGACCGATGGGATGGACACCCCTGACTCTCCTGAGGCCCGTAGTTGGACAGCCGCTAATGGATCCGCCTCTCAGGTGCAGAAGTGTCAGGATGGAGTAGTTTGCCTGGAGCAAGGCAAACAAAAAGGAACTCGCACACAAAGAGGAACTCATCAGAGCATGGACCCCGCGTACAGACAAATACACACAAACTCGGCGCCTCACACCAACGCTCATGTCTGTGAAGATGGCCCAACACACACAGATAAACACTTTACTGCTGTAACCAAAGACAGTCTGTACATGGAAACTACCAACATGCCAAACGCAGGACCGAGCGATGGGTGGGGAGGAGCAGAGGACAAGGAAGTCAGAAATGAGAATAATGAAAGAGATGTTGCAGAAGTGGAAAACAGTGAGGAGAATCAGCAGATGGCTGTGCAGGTGAGAATTTACCAAACTTTGTCTGCTGAGTCTGATCTAATTTAAAAAGCCATATATATTACACATCTTTATTACCTAATGCATCTTCTGTTTACTATAGCACATTCGCTGCACAATATTGCACAGTTATACTGTACATCATAACTTTATTACCCAATGCATCTTCTGTTTGTATAACACATTGTATATATTTATTGTAAATAGGCCACTTATGCACTTATGGTCAGATGTTAACTGCATTTCATTGGCTCTGTACATGAACTTTGCACAATGACAATAAAATTAATCGAATCTATTCTAATCCAATCAAACTAAATCCCAACACTTAGAGTTTAAACGTTTATTTATCAGGGTCAAGAGAACACCTTGTATTTTTAGAGTTTTAACTTGTGCTCCAAGTCTCTTGGGATAAACTCCAGACCCCCCACAAGGGTAAAGCAGTATAAATGAGGAGTGAGTGAGAGCAAAGACCTATTTGTTTTTTAGGTATTTGGGTTAAGTCCCAACCTCCACCCGAAAAATAAATAAATAAATCCTTCCTAAAGTGTTTGACTGATGATGATTCTACTTAGTAACCTGATCTACCTGTTTATATAAGTAATGATAGAAACATATGGATAAGAGCGTCTGCCAAATACCTAGATGCTAATTCAGTACGCGTCACCTACTGCTATTGTTTGAAGCAGGAAAAAAACATCACATTGTATGCAACTTGACATTCACGCAATCAACAACACAGTTACACAGCATTTTAGTGCTTATAACATACTTATAATGGTTTTTAATACTTGTAACATTTACAGCTGGGGTGTGAAACTGGATTCAGAAAGGGCCATGTGGGGGCAAGCTTTCATCCCAACCAAGCAGAAGGCACGCCTGTTTAATTGGTTGTTCTTGGCTTTCAACAGGCTATCAGGTGTGGCGTCTGGTTGGTTTGAATGAAAGCCTGCCTCCACATGGCCTTTTCTGGATCCAATTTGACACCCCTGCTGTAAATAATATTATAGCTGCTTGAGACAAATCTGAAAATGAACATTAGTGTTATTGGATTTAATTTAATTGAATCGAATCGGAAAACACAAAGCCCAAAAATGTTTATAAAATGAAATTGACTGTATGTCTATAATTTCCTGCTTTACTTTCAATTAGTGTTGGCAAACCAGTGGTTGTCTAATTCTGTGTAGGAGGCCAATGGTATATAGAAGTTCTGACAAAGCAAACTTGGAAGAAATTGAATTATAACCATAATTACAAGGCTTAAGACAAAAACTCTTCCAGAGTACCGCAATACAAAATATTGATGAGACACCTTCTTGTCCTTTGTGGTGCACAAGATATATCAGTTTAATATTCGTTACGAGCTCTCATTCTTCTTACACGCAAGTCAGCAGCAGATGTAGTAGCCCACAGAGCATGAAGTTTGAGAGAGAGAGAGACGATCAGAAAATAACATTCTGGGTCATGGATCAAATGTAAGACCTGCAGATTCATCAAGAGAATAATACTGTATTGGATCATAATACACTAATGGTTAACATTTTTACTCTATGCAGAGATGGCCACCTGAAGGGCAGTCACTGTGAACTGGCTCACATACTGTACATGCACCCTGGTTTCGACGATAGCTGGGCTGACTCTCTGTAGTGTATCGCCTCTTGCCTAATATTTACTGTTATTTCGTGTCAGTCATGTACATTAAACACCAAAACATTGAGTCAGGTCGAGAAAAAATGGCGTCTATCTGTAAAGTCTTTTGTGCATTTAAACTTCATTGTCTCCTCAGCCAGTAAAAGAGATCAACAATGAAGACTCAACCACTTCACAGACCCCACCTACAGAGCCAGTCGACTGTAACTCTTGCGACGATGGCCATTTGTCTGGTTCCACGCCGCCTGACCAGGCCCCTCCTCTGGTCCCTGCTCCTCTTCCAAGTTTAGTCCCTCTGCCCGTGGTGCCAGCACCTGAGGATTGGCCACAGCCGACGCACGTGATGGCAGAAGTGCGGGTGCGTTCTGCTCCTGGACGCAAGCGGGTAGTGCGGGGTATTCAGGACAGTAAAAGTCTGGATGGCATCAGCGAGGCGTGTGGAGGCGCCGTGCGTGCCGTGGCAGGCGAGGGCCGCAGGGCAACTATCTCTAGCGCTCTGGAACTGGAGGGCACAGTGAGCCATGATGGAGATCTCACCCACTTTATCACCAAGAACTTGGAGCAGAAAATTAAAATGAGTTCACGGCCCAGCCTCGACACCGACTGTGAGTGTGTGACAGTCCCTTTTCCTTTCTGATTTTTCTTTATTGTTAAAGCATACTGCCTGCAATGTTATAGGGCTGTAGTGCCTCTTTCATGGTGTTGGTACAGTAGCATTTCGTCCTCCACAATACTTTTTTATTTCTCATTTAAAGCATAAATAATGAAGTAATAACAAAGTTTTTTTATTATTATTACATGGTAACATTTTAATCTGATTACTAAAGCTGTACTGATTAGTCAGTTCTCTGCATGCGTGTTGTGCACAGCGGACTGCTCAGGCCCAGTGGTACGAGGTCGTGGTTCATTGCGTCGGCCAGCTGACATCCCGCCCATAGACCCCAGTGTGCTGGTGGACCTTCACAAACACACGCAGGAGGTTGCACACAGTGTGGAAACGATGCTGCGCAGCCTCAATGGAACTATCCAGAATGTAAGCTCTAGCACATTTGAGCATAAACACAACCCTGATATGCACACACACACACACACACACACACACACACACACACGTCTTTCTGCTTAAACATAGGGGTTTATATTTCACTGACCTAGTTTGACAAATGGAAAACCAGCTGTGCTATACTACTCTTGCAAGATGACATCATTACTTGCACCCAGTCTAGACTGCACCTAGATAGATACATTATAGATCGTTCTCCACAACATGGTTTAGTCTCATGTAGCCCTACGGACGATATGGCAAAAATTTATAACACAATATATTTCTTAATTTTGGTCGATACGATATAGTTCCGATATCGATATGGACAATATTAAAAAGCCTCAGGAAAAAAGTGCAGAGGACACAAACAATGGATGTCAAACTGAATTTGCTAAGTCTATAATACCTCCAGGCTCCTCATATATAATTTTATTTTTTTTTTTTTTACTTAAAAAAACTTTTTTTTTTTTTTAAACTACAAAAAAAATAAGGTTCACTAATCAGGATGTTGATTATACCAGTGAGAGATGAGCACTAAGACCCAGCAGGGAAGACGATTTCCGCAGCGCAAGAGAGAGAAAAACCGTTGGCTCATATATTCAAATGTATATCGAAATATCGGAAATGTGTTTAAAAATCATATCACCGTTATTAAAAAAAATTCTATCGCAATATATATTGATATCGAATTATTGTCCAGCCCTAGTCTCATGGTTATTAATGCAATGCCAATAGCCTTCAAGGCTAAGACATTTTGCACAGCAATTTGAACTACATAAGGTGCCTTAAATAGGATTCCTAAATAGTTATGACACCAATGACATGCTGCTGGCATACTATTTAATACTGTAGCATCCCTGATGTTAGTAAATTTCATTATGATGATACAAGTAGAACATTAGCATGTCTGTCAAACTTACTGATTATTAACTCTGTATTAAGCTCACTTACTCTAACGAAAATGCAGTATACAGAATAAAAGCAGAAAAAAAGACAAACACAAGCCCACTATCTCTTTAGCTGAAACACATTTGCAACTGGGCATTGATGCGAATTCCTCTGTAAGGATGTTTTATATGAATATCCACTTGCAATCCACCAAATTAAAGAAGCCTCATCTGTTTGGCAAGAACAGAAGCCAAAAATCCATTTTCTCGCTAATGTGATTATATTAGACGATTTATTCGGTCATTTTCTTGCTTTCCCACTCTCTGTCTTCCCCAGTTTATTTGTACACTGCCAGGTCTTGATTATCGCTCTGTAGTCTGACTTATTTCTGTTGCTTGCATGCTAAACTGGCATATAATGTATTTATACAAACGTCCAAACATCATTTTATTAAAAATAGTTTTGTTTCCTGTCTAGATAATTCCTTTTATACAAATTTTACGCAATCTAGCATCCACAACAATAGCACTATTGGCTGCTCCACATTCTGGACTGGATTACAGTCACCCCTGTTTACTTACCTGACTCGTCTGACACCTTTCCTTGGTTTACCTCTGAACTGTGTGCCGTTAAATCTGCAAGTAGGCGTCTTGAGCACTGGTCTTACTGTACATGTATATGCCAAGACCTACTGCAACTGTCCAAGTGCAGCTTACTAAATCAAATCCCTTTATCTGACATCACCTGCTCATCTGTTATTTAATGCCCTTTTGCTACTTTATTTTTAAGCCTGTTGCTGTTAATTTCTACCTAGATTTCATTGTAAGAATGAGAGAGTTACTTTTTTGAGCATTTTGAGCCCTTTCAGTGACTGTGTTGCATCAAAAGGTCTTGCGTAAAAATCTATAGTGATTCTCACTCTGCTGAGATTATTTTTTTTAGAGCAGGCTTTGACACAGTAAATCATTTCTTATCTGTTGTCTTTTTTTCTAGTGGCATGTCAGACACAACCCTTACATAATTTCAATCTTATCTCAGTGGGAATCTTCACTTTGAATTCATGATGAACATAAATCCGTATTCCCCAATTACACAACGAGTCCCTCAAAGTTGTGTTTTCAGTCTGCTCACTTTGCTGAGACAGTTTGATGACCCTCTGGTCTTGAATCAGATGCAGTATTGATATCAGCTCACCACATCTGTAGGCTATTTAAAATGGTTGAATTCCAACATTCCTGAAGTAAAAATAAGATTTTCCTTGTCCATGCCAAAAATTTTGTGGATGATGGTTCGGACAGTCAGTTGTCCCAGCTGCCTGTAATATTCATGTAATTTTAAAGCACTGCATGCACTCCTTCTCCTTGTTTTTGCTGAGCATTTCTACCTCGTCAGCTTACCCTGTAAGGTCCAGTATGATTAAGGATGAGACTGGTCATAGTGGGCGGCAGATTGTTCAGTGGCATGGCCTGTGGATGTTGGAATTCCTTCCCACACGATCGCAATGACTGTTTCCTTGTCCTGCTTGAAACACTTCAGTGCATGCTGTTGTTAAAATAAAAAGACAAATTTATAGTCCGGTTACAATCATGAAATTGGCAACATTTTTTAATTAACTAAAGACTAACAATGTCTTACATTTTACACATCTACAGTATATTTCCGTTTATTGTTGTAACATGGGCGGCACAGTGGTGTAGTGGTTATCACTGTCACCTTGCACCTCCAGGGTTCGGGTTCGACCCCCGGCCAGGTTCGATTTCCATCGATGTGTGCATGGAGTTTGTATGTTCTTGTTGTGCTTGGGGTTCTTCGGTTTTCTCCGGCAGTCCAAAAACCTGCAGGTTAGGCTAAATGAACTGATTTTATTTTATTCATTTATTTCCTACTATTATTATTTTTTTTATTTGTTACAGTTGTAAACATCTTGACACAATTTTCTCATACCATGACCCACCAGTGTGTCAATAGTTTAGAGTGCACCACCTGTAGGATTACAAAGGAACTGCAACATTTTACCACCTTAAATGCAAACATACTGTACATAAATGAATAATAAGTTTTTTGTACAGTTAAAATAATGAAAATCACTGGGTTGATACTGCTAGTCCAAATATTGGTGTTGAAGCTGAACGCTGAAGTGTCCTACAACATGGTGTTGTTGTGCAGAGTTGTGCAGCTTTTAAAGTACTTTCCTTTCGGGGTTTTTAGGAAAAGGAAATGTAATATTACATGTAATTGTGCTTCAATCTCTATACTGCTTATCTGTTTAGGGTTGCAGGAAGCCTGGAGGCTATCCCAGGGGATGCGGGTTACACCCTGGACAGGGTGCCAGTCCATTGCAGGGCACAAGCACACACACACTGGCACACTTCGGGCAGTTTAGAAAGGATGAATAGCCTACCATGCATGTTTTTGAACAGTGGAAAGAAAAGATCCACCCAGAAGTAACCCACAAAGCCAAGGGAGAACATGCAGACTGTACATATTTCTATAAAGAAAGGGCATCCATTTTCCACCCATGTCAACTTTTAAAAGCCTCATCCCCCACGCAGTGGCTAAAGAAATAGTTCCACTTTTTATCCTCTTATCACAGAGCATACTTGTGTAGTGAGCACCCAGCTCTGCCATAAGGCAAAGCTGGTACAGGAGTACCGAAACTCCTTGAGTGCCTGTTGTGTATTAGCTATGGATAAAAATGTATTATAGTAATTGTATTATTTGTTAATTATTTTTACTGTAGCATGATGGCATTTAAATCAAAGACAGGACATCAGGATGCTATCAAATGTACTCTGTTTTCGACTCTAATGTTCCCCTCAAGCTTTATTGTGACCCTGTGGTAATTGAAAGTATTTGTTTAACCCTTTCTTTTTCCTTATATAGATGACAGCACTGAGTGTAGGTTATATTCAGACATACAGAGACTCTGTGGACAGTTTGGGGGAGTCAGTAGATATGAGCATAAAGGTATAGGAATTCTTTTTAAATTATCTATTACTCAACTCATTATCTATGGTTTGTTTTTGTTGATGACCTATTTTGTTGTGCTTGTGTATTTAGGGAATGTACACACTGATGGCACGTTGTGAGGAACTGGATCGCTCCATGCAGCCCATCCAGACGCTCGCGGCTCAGATCAGAGACATCAAGCGCACGCTGGACGCTCTGGAAGCCATCTGCAAGTAATGTCCTTGAGCATGACTACGCCCTGTAGCCCCAGGAGACAGTCTGTGACAGCTCCGCCCTCTGCTAGTTATCAAGCGACCGAATCACTTTGCTAACGATCATTTCTCCTAGAAACGCTCCGTGAGCGCTGCGCTCCTACCCTCTGATTCCTCTTAGTAGCAGTGATCCTCTTGTTGTGGCTCTGCACCTTTTTAATATTATTATTGAAAAAGAAACAGACTCCAGATTGTGAGCTCACACCGTCCAGCAGATTGACGTCACAACTATAGGAGGGCTCTCTCTGTCTTTCTTTTTCTCTCTTTCTCTTTCTCTCGTTCTCTTTCTCTCCCTGAATGCATGGTACTGGAATTATTTATAGTGTGTGTGTGTGTGCGTGTTAACAGATGAGTTGGTGATTGGTGGCATTAAAATCCTTAAATTAGTCCAGATGCGTCACATCTGTATTTGCCACTGTGAAAACGTGTTCTAGAAGCCATTCTCTGTTTCTATTTTCCTCCCTTTGGGTGTTTGTGTGTCTACAGATTGGATGCTATGTATCCCCTGTTTCTACCACTGATCAATTCTAACACGTGTGACCTATTAATCGTCCTGAGAGCTTTGGACCTTCTGTTGCCATGGTAACAGTCATGAGGGATATAGCACAGAGACTAAGCATACCGTCGTTTGGAAACGAGCTGTCGGACTGAAGAAGGGCGTAAGAGTATAATGAGATTTTTTTTTAAATTAAGAGGAGTGCTGGACAGTCCCTGATCTCCAGCCCTCGTCCGTTTCTTTTCTTGTCTGCTTCCAATGCACCCGATTTATTAAACTGTCTGGCAAATGTGTCTGTTTTAAAGAATGCAATATAACAATAAATTTACTAGAGTTATCCAGTGTAATTGTATGCTCATTGTATTTAAAGTGCACCAGCTGTTTGTTTTTAAAGTTTTTAAATAATTGATGCTTAAAACTAAATGTGTGAACAGGATTGGAGAATATAAAGCAAAGAACATTTATTGTGAGATGAAGTTTTCTACTTTTAACAGGGAACTGTGCTGTGAATGATGTTCTGCTTCCCCAATGCCATCCAGGTTGTACTCGTTTTTAAGAATGGTATGTTTTTGCACATGTATTTGGTGCAAGTATGGGGTGATGCGCAGGTAATTTTTTCAGATATAAGAAAGAGTCCTTAATGGAGTTCCTGGAAGGCCATTAGTATAGCAGGGGATTATATAGAGAAATTAAAGTAGTTCTCCTCATAACCATGTTCTGTTTTACCAAAAAAAAAGTCCCAGTTTTGACTTGAACGCCCTTCATATTTTCCCTTTTACTCCCTTTTTACTTTAATTTGTTCACTCGTCTTTAGTAACCACTTGGTCCTGGTTAGGCTCATGGTGCATCTGGAGTCTATTCTGGGTACACTTGGATGCATGCATGGAAAACACCCTGGATCGGATCCAAGTCCATCACAAAACATAAGTGGTGTTTTTTTATTTTTATTTTTATAATGTTTAAGATCATCACAACAATAATTGAAGTTGTATGTTTACTATATTGCACCTGTAAAGTTTCTCTGTCATTCATAGTTTCAGGAATCTGACACATGAGCACGCATTCCAGATGCACAATAAGGATGATGGTGTGTTATGAACACTATAAATAGTTGATCATTTGGGTTTGCCTCATTTTAATTTTAGCTACAAAACACCACGTGCATAGCAACAAGCTGTTCATAAGATTTGCAAACGAGAACAAGTATCATGGGAACTACAGTTGGAATTATATGATGTGGTTAGATGAGAACACAATTGGACCCTTTGGCCATGCAGCTGGCTCAACCAAACCAGCTTAGCTAACCTTTAAAAAACAAAAAAATATGAAGGTCTTATAAAACCGTAGCCCTGCAATGGACCGTCTTCTGCATGGTGGATTTCTCCTTTGTGCCAGTGACCTTGAGGAAAGGCTCTAAACTGGTTACTGAAGATGAATAAATAAAGCCATATATAGTGCCCTCATAAGTTAAACATTACAACTATTGCACAAGGCATGTTGTATATAGTTATGGGAGTTGGTAACCATTCCATAATCAATCATCCGTTTGAGTAAACCAATTGATGATCTAGTAATTGCTGGTACATTTCTTCCTACACCTCTAGTGTTTCCTGAAAATCAGTCCCACCACCACCATTGACTATTACTCTACCCAGAGTACATTACATTCACATACACCAAGTAGGATTACTCACATAAGACTCTTGTAATCAATATATTAACATTACAAACACGACACAGCTGTCAAAGCAGAAGTACATTGTCCATATTTCCCACTGTATGCATGCTCCTTCGGATAGATTTTGCATATTGCAATCTTTATGTTTTTGTTGGTGGTTTACTTGTATCGATTTTCCTAAAAACAAAGTACACACATCTGAAAGGGTTTTTTTTTTTTTTGTTTAAGAAAGCAATCACTTTGAGATCACCCTGATACCTGACAGAATACCTGTCGCTGCTGCTGTGAATATTTTACACTACGAACATTAAATATTGAATATTAATTGAAACAAAAATTATAACATAAAACATATACCATTGAAACACATAGAAGATAAATATTGATTAATGATAATAATCTGTCCTCAATAATAATAATGATAAATATAAAAAAAACAATTATTTATGGGAAATTTGTGAAGACCTGTTGTTGAGTTCTTCTGTACACCGTTTGCAGTTCCCTTTGTTGAACTGAACAATTTCGCTCTCTGCACTTTGGAATCACACTTAACATGGCTAAACACTCTGTGAAGTATACTCGCACAGTACTTCAGGCCGATCAGAACGCACCTATGATGTGTATATACAATAAAAGAGAAGTAACTCATGCCAGTTATACTCCAATCTGTCAAAGTTCACATTTGGAGGCTTTGTAATGTATGCATAATCAGGAATCTCAAGAGCTTTTGTTGCATATGAAGCTCAATTTCCATAAATATTATATTTTAATACTGTCGCGAATGAAAAGATTTGTATCGGGTTTGATAAATGAGGCCAGCTCTGTGTCTGGTCTTGATCAGGTGGCATGAAGCGCTACAGCTCAAATGACTCTACAGGCTGAAGTGAGACAACACAGACGGAACGCTCGTGGTGAATTTTAGCTGAGCGCTCTATACACGCAGCACATTCCTATCAGCTGACTACTGCTTCTGCCTCATGCTGCTCTGCATTATAATGTCTTAATTAGAGATGACCGTGCGTGTGTGATCGAGCGAGTGTGTGTTCTCACTTGGCCCCTGGATTTAAGGCAGGTGGAAGGCCACAAACTCCCAGTGAGAGAACAAACCTATGATTGAGAGTTTATATTTGAAAGCGTCATTGTGTTGCCTCCATATTGAAGCTGACAGCACTGTTAATCATCCACTTACTTTAACCCGGTTCACTTGCCGAATGCTCGTAATTTAACGTGACGTTTTATAATAAGGCACATATTTTGCCTTTGAGAAAGTGAGAGACTCGGCTGTATTTCTTTTCTGATTTTAACCCTCTGTTTATTGTTTACTATTGCTCAGTATTGTTTCCTGTTGTTTTGTGATGGTGTAGCAGATGGTTCAGATTTGCTGTAAACATGGCTGTCCCAGAATAGCGATAAGACGAAGACTAAACATGAGATTAGAGGTTAGTTTGGACAGCTTGGACGGATGAACTGATAGAGGTGATGGGACCAGCTGACCGGCCCTACAGCATTCTGTAAATCTGATGATGCACTTATCGTCCACCATATCCGGGTTTTACACTAGATCATGCACGTTTACATGCATCAAAGAGGTTTTTCATACGCGCAAACGTATGCTTGCGCTTACTTTCCGATCGTCAGAACAATCATGCATGAGCAATTGGAACATTATAAAAAAATAACTATTCAGTCGTAAAAAAAAAACACTTTAAAATGGCCAATATGAAAATAAAAAAATGATTTTTCCCCTGTATAATAAACTCTTTATGAAATTCTTCGACAGAGGTGCAGAGATGTGTGAGTGTACTGTATGTGCAAACTTATGGATGTATAAGTTATGCAATATTTGGTTACTTAAACACCTTTTAGGATATTTTTGTTCCCAAACTTTTAGAAAATCTTTTCCTAACCTGCATTCCTTCGCAGAACAGTTCCTTTGCAGTTCCTTCTGTAACTCTGTGTATCTTTTGCACAGATGGGATTTTATGACCCATGACCGTTATCACGTGATCACATGACTTTCATCTAGCTGAAATCAGCATTGCAGCCATACACTAAGTAAAGCAAGGTCATAATATAGATTGTCACTATGCAGATAATACAAAACCTAGTGCAGCAGTTGTTTATTATGCAAGCCAGTGCAGTTCTGCTGTTTATTGCTCCCAGACGTAGCCATAGATTAAACTGCTCTTTGAACACAAAACTCAACAGAAAATCACAATGCAGTTCAATAGACTGTGTAGTTTAAACTAAAGGTTCAATTTTAGTCTAAGGAAAGAAATGGGTCATTTGGACTATGCTGATAAATATGAATAGACAACAGTTACAAAAATGAAAGTTTCCAGGCTATATATATCCTTTTCCAAAGCAACTTAAATTTTGATCTCATTATACATCTGAGAAGTTGAAGTTGCTCAAGTTTCTAACAGCAGCAACTTCGTGGTGGTGGGGTTTTGAACTTAAGCCCCTTTCGAAGCGCCTTAACCACTAAACTACTATTTTAACTTGTCTATTTCTGGGCATGAATGATTACACAACATCCATCTTAAATAGACGAAAACACCAAGAATTTGGATCACAAAGTTTTATTTATTCCGGGTTTCCTGAAATCACCACAGGGTTAAAATTATACATACAGGATTAAAATTATGTATGCACCCACCTCAATTCAATGGTGCTAAAATGTCATTTAGTTTGCCAAGCCCAAATGCTCTCAACTTCCTGTTAGTGATCATGACTGGCTATAGCTAATAGCGTCTCTGTGCTAATGAGAAAGACAGCACTCATTTGATTGAAAACCATACAGTATAATGGAAAAGTCCAAAAAGCTCTATGGAGATCTGAGAAAGTTGAACAAGTCAGTGTAGCCACTTTGCCAAGGTCTGGATAAAGACCCAAACTGTCACCCTCAACTGGGAGGAAATTGGTTCTGATTGTCAGAACCAATCCAGGAACTACCAGGACACAGATCTGACATGAACTGGAAGTGTCTACAGTCAAACAAGACATGGACTGAAAGGCTTCTGCTCCAAAATCAACACAGTCAAGCTTGATTAAAGTATGCGTCTGAGCACATCGACAAGGAAAAAAAACCCTTATAGAGGAAAGTGGAAAGTTTTGACAAGAGATATGTGTGTGGAGGATTAAAGTTGAAGGATTTAACCCCAGGAACAACTGTTAACTGTTAATTATGGCAGGAGTTGTTTGGCTGACAGTGGAAAAGTGACTGAGATTATAAAGAAGGAAAAATGGCTCATCATTTTTTAGCAAAACCTTAAATCAGTTGAAACTACAAAAGAAATTGTGTTTCGACAGGACAACAACCCCATATATACTTTTTTTTTATAAGCTGGTTGTTGAACGCATAAAACACACTAACTTTAAGTTTTGGAGCTTCAACCTGAAAATTTGTGGACCATAGTCAATGTTAGTAATATTGAATAAAACTCAACCCATTCCCCCAAATATAGCAGTCAAATATTTAACAGATAAGATTTGCCAAGAGATATTCAACCAAATATTTGGTGTGCTTTATGTATATTTTTGATCCTGTACGTACAGTATAATTTTGATAAGTCTTTTATAAGAAATGCCAAATAAATTAAAACTTGAGCTCCAAATTCTTGGGGTTTTCTTCTATTGAAGACATATGTTAAATAATCATTCTGCCCTAGAAAAAGAGCAATTTTGTCATGACATTCACCTTCATGATCACATTTGAGTCTAGTTAAACCTCTAGCTGCAGCTGTAAATTTAAAGCAGTAATTTTGTTACTTTAATGCTGTGAGCCAAAGATAATAATTCTCATAGCTTAATGTTTTTTGTCTGTGGCATCTTTCATCATGGAGTAGTAAATTATGTAAAGTTGTTCAAAAAATTCTGGCTCCCTGAAGCATCATCACATCCTACAAATGTCTATGAATATTAAAATTCCCTATAATAAACAGACTGTTTACATGGATTCCTTATTTCATAGCCCTATATGTCTTCATGTAACAAATTTTCCAATGTGGTTAGCAGTGGGGCCTCCATGGATCATGGATATTTGTCCATTGCATCTTATGGATGCTTAATTAGATTGGGATATGGAGAGTTTGGAGGCCATATCAGCAGCCCTGGGCTCTTTCCTTACTGGTCCCTGTGTGCAGTGGGCTGTGGTATACTGGTTATTCTGGGGCCGTGCCCCGAGGTTTTTTTTTTGGCAATTTGTGTTGCATTGTCTTTTCATAGATGAGGCATAGATGAGCCTTGGGTGCTCATGATCCTGTCACCAGTTTACTGGTATATAATTGATAATCAATGTGAGTGTGTTAAAGTTATGGTGTATTATTATCTGACTAAATTACTGTATCTTAGACATGTATTATAAATGAAACATTACTTTCTATTCTCATATTCATGAGCCTACAGAAGATGAATGTTACTGTATTTGTTTCTTAATTTGCATACATTTTCAAGAATAACTCTACAAGCCTACCATTATCTAAACTCTATACTGGTGATACTGTGTGTGCCATCACAGGCTGTACAACCTGTTTATCTCCCAATGCTGATGGCTGACATGATCAGGACAGAGCAATTGCTGGAAAATTCATAATCACCATCCTAATTGTTCCTCTCCTTATTGAAAGCAATCTCTAAGTGACCAAAATCCATTAAAATATGAACAGGTCCATGATAATGTCTCACAAACACTGTTCTAAACAGCCATTAGTTACTGCTCACTGAGCAAAGCAATTTCTTTTAGCTTTTCAGGGCATACGTAACTGCATTTTTGTCTGGGTTTTGTCTATAACAAGCTTGTCTTGTCTAAGGTCAAACTTTGTGATACTCTGAATCCTGATTATGTCATAGCTACGTAGCTAGGGGGTCTTAGACAGCATAATTGGCCTTGCTCTCTGAGTGGTAAGGATTGGCTTTTTTCAAACATACAGAAATGGCAGCCGGTGTCACCTTTTTTGTGGCATTGCAAAGGGAGCTTTCTGTTTTCTTGCAATGTAATGTAAGGAATCACATGTTCCTAGATTAGTTGTTGACATGTAGTGGGGAGATCTGGATAGAGATTGGTAGGTGTAAAAGCTAAGTAAGAATACAATGGCAAAAACAAACAAGCTGATGGATCTTAAGCTAAATGGACCCGTTCAACATAAGCCATAATGTTCAATCCCTATTTTTTTGTTCTGATCAGATTGCATTCATAATTACAAGTGACGTTATCTGACTCTAATTTTGGATGCATCCGTCCTCTGAAATAACAAATGCGTACATTGGTAAATCTTTGCTCGTGCCATCCAGAGTAATAAGCATGCACAGATTTTAAAAAATCGTAATAATTCTGATCTGACCATCCTCATTCAAGTCCATGAACATGAAAATAAGATTTTTATGTCGCAGCTATTTTTAGTTTTGATAGACATTTTAAGTAAAACAAACACAATTAAGGCAAAATGATTCCTCTTGTATGCCCCATCTGACAAGAAGACCAATTTAGAAGTCTAGGTTTGTGGGGCTAAGGAATGGCAGAACACAAAAAAGCATGATGGTCACGAAGTGGGCAGGGCAGCCACTTTTTGACGGTTCTTGTCCATCTGGCATCATAGGAGCCTCTATCCCTTTAATTTTCTCCAGTGTTTTCTCCGTCCCTTCATTTTGTCCATGTGTTCCCACAGTATGAACAACAATACTGGGTGGCCTTTCAGTGGGCATGGACCACTGACCACCACTCTCGGTGCCAATTGACTCCTGATCAGCAGCTGCTCCTTCCAAAGCCTCAAACCAATGGCACTGAAAGTCTCTTCTCCACCCATCCAGGTAGTTTGGGGGGAGTTGCCCTGTTGCTCGGATGCTGTCTTCATCCTGGCGCTGCAGCAAAAAGTGAGCAGGAGGAAGGTGAAGGTATATAGGGTCTTCTGATTTCTTGCGTACACAGCGCCCCCGGCCCTTGCAAAGTGACATGCTGCAAAGACGTGTCGCTGTGGTTACGTTGACAGCATAGGGGCCAAGAACCTCTCGCACATACGAGGTAAGATCAGAGCACAACTTCTGGAGGACAAAAGACATGCATAGATGATGCATAGAATTAGAATATGCATGTTTGTGTAATAGAAAATTACTAATGACTGTTTAAACATCTACTTTGCACAAGGATAGAAAGGGGAGAACTCATAAGCATATTATCTAAATCATCGATTAGCTATACTAGATGTGTGGGGGTGCAACAATATATATATATATATCATGTGTCATATCTTTGTGTCTAACACTTAAGTTTTGTATTTTAATATAAAGAACCCATGAAGGTAGACATATTAGATAAAGAAACCAATGGAAAAACCAACTTTATATTGCTTTGATTACTGCTAAAGTAAAGTGCAGTATGCATGTCCTGTCTATGACTGGAGTTGAAACCCCATGGTATAATAATGGATGGATAAATGGATGGATTTATGGATGGATGGCCTAAACTAAGGGATGGATTGTGAGACTGGGGGACAGTGTTGGGTGTTACTTTGTAACGCATTCGAGTACTTGGAATATATATATTTTTTTATATAACGAGTAATCTAATGCGTTAGGTCTGCCATTTAAGTACTCAGTTATTTAGTTATATTTTCAAAAATGTAATCCGTTATTCAGACAATTTGTGTAATCCATGAGCAAGACAGCAGTCATTCCGTTATTGTGTGTGTGTAAAAGTCATTCTACAAGCCCCGCCCATAATAATCTTCCCCCCACTGTTATTCCAGCCGTTATACCCCTATCTCACCTATGCGGTTTGACTCGTAATGAAAAGTGGTATTAGGCACTGTAAGCCGCTGCAAGTGACCACCTGACGTTCTGCGAAGTTCAAGGATGGATAAATACCTGTGTTTTAGTTGTATGGAATCTGTCCCAGATAATGACTCCTGCTGCACCCATAGCAGCACTTTCTCCTACAGTATTCACCAAACAAGCCTGACACATATACAAACACACATTGTGACAACAGTGCTATATTGCATGTTCACAGTTACACCAAAGAATAACTAAGTGACCCATTAGCTTTAAAACATAAATCATATTAATTTACTCTCACTTATTACCTCAGAGAGAAAGTCACTGGAGGAGGTGTACATACTCTTGACCAGTGGAAAAACGGGAAGCTCAAATGTTGTCCCTGCTAGAGCAGCCACTCTTAATGCTTCCCTGATCTGATTGGATGCATACAGCCATGCACCCTTGGTTCCTTCAGGGAGTTTCTCCAGTGCAAGGATGGGGTAAAGTGCATTGCTTTGCTTCCATAACCACATTAGTTCATCGTTTAGTGCCATCTCTGCAGCAGGGCAGTGGCCTGTGTAATTAGCTAGCAGCATCTGAACAGGATTAGAGTTGTAGCAGCTTGGGTACGAAGCCATGCCCCACAGTCTCTGTGGGCGGAGTCTTTTTAGCTCTATCAGGGTCTCCATGAGAATAAATTGGGCTGCAGCTTGAAAGTCCACCTTTTAGGAAAGTACATCAATGTGTCAACTTTCTGCTCAAGACAAAATGCGTACACCATTTCAATGAGAAATATTGGCACAAGATATATAACTTTGTGTTTTATTTATGGTAGCAGTTTCACCTGAGCCCATTTCTCCACCTCGTCTGTGTTCCAGTCTGGGAAAAAACCCCGAAGCAATGCTCGCGATGTCTCCAAATACCTCCGCTGATTACCCCGGTTTCTGCTCCACTGCGGCTCCCACTCGTTCCACCTCAGCACCCCAAGGCCAGGCGCCCCAGCCTGCGGCAAAGTTGCTGTAAGGTCCCATTCCAATTTTTGCAGGTGGCGCTCCAGGCTGGTATGCTGGGGCAGCCCACCATTCATAGGCACTCCCTCTGAACTGAAATATGGGTATAGTCCCAATGAGTCCTCATTAAACTCAGCCACGCGATCCTCCAACTCCATCCCGAAAGCTGCTGGGTCAGGGCGACCAACACAGTCCTTGTTTGGTACAGCCCAAAGAATCAGGAAAGGCTGACCAGGCAGGAGAGGAGAGCGGGCTGGCCCATTAAGACACAAACAGGAGGCAAAGAGGAGCAGAATAAAAGGGATGAGGGGGTTGAAGGATCCTTTGTGATCCATTGGGATGAATGAGAAGTATCCGCAACCTCATCCACACTCCCCCTTCAACTCCACCTGAGACAGAGAGAAAAGGTCCAGGTATCTTTTAATTTTTTGAAGAAAAAAAACTCTTTATATTTACCAGATGACCTATCCAGAAGGACTTATAATTGCTTTGTAGTCTCCAGCCAAAACATATCCTAATGTTCATGGTTATTCTAAGAATACCATCAAACAAAAATTGGTACAACAATTGATACAACAAACGACAAAAACACATTTCATTATTGCTTATTTAATTATTTGATGAAAAGATTGATCTCAGTCATTATTTAAAGACTGCCTGCTTTCTGGGCAGACAAAGAAAAAATGTTGAGTTTTTATGCATGTCTTCATTAAGGACTGGTGGGTCAAGTCAAGCCTGGATTGTCTTTTGCAGGGAACATTTTTTGCGAGGGCAGGGGTAGCTCAGTGGTTAAGGCATTGGATTACGGTTCAGAAGATCCCAGGTTCAAACCCCACAACCACCAAGTTGCCACTGTTGGGCCCTTGAGCAAGGCCCTTAACCCTCAACTGCTCAGATGTACTGTATAATGAGACAAAAATGTAAGTTGCTCTGAATAAGAGCGTCTGCCTAAATGCCTAAATGTAAATGTAACATTGTGCTGTGTGGGGTCTTCAAGTAGGTGAGGGCTAGTCTGTTTTTGGCTTTATATGCGAGCATCAATGGTTTAAATCTGACCTGCAGCTACAGGAAAGCTTATTATATTTTTAGCAGCCACTATATATAAAAAAAAAATAAACACACCACAGGTGCTCCCTAGCAGCTTTTATCAAGCTAGGAAACAAACCTTTACTTTTAGGGACTTGATTGTTAAGACAAATATTGTGAAATATACGTATTTTGAAGGTTTGCTTGGCATGTGCTTGATGGGTTTCCTCCAAGTATTCCGGTTTCCTTCCCCAGTCCAAAGACATGCAGATTAGAAGAATTAGCATTCTCAAATTGCCTCAAGTGTGTAAATGAGCGTGTGTGTACTGTATGTGTGTCCTTCAATTAAAAATTGGTACTCTGTCCATGGTGTATTTAGCCTTGTGCCCTAAGTCTTCTTGGATATTCTTCGATATTCTTTACAGCAAAAGCACAGAAAAAGGAGCAAGCCTCTGACTTCTTGAGGATATTTTCCAGTACTTTGATGAGATTAATCAGAGCTAATGACTCTACAAAGATGTCCTTATGCTTAGGTGTTTGTTCACAGCTAGCTGTAGAGGGCAGCAATGTGCCACACAACATTGTATTATACACTAAGTCTTGAACTTTTACATACTGTATACTGCAGGGGAAACATTTTGTATGTAATGTATGTAATAGGTGTCATTAAAATTGGAGCATTCATAAAATTTGTCATTTTAATCCTCTGAAACATTAACCTCAACCCTATTCATCTAAATGCTGCATTCTTAATATAATTGTTTAAAACCATAGTATAATGCTAAATTAAAACCCAAAATGATTAAACATATAGGTTTTACCACTGAAATATCTCCTCTACTGTAAAAACAACCTCACTCATTCGTAATATTTATGTTCAGTAACCATCTGTCCTGGTCAAGGTCATAATAGATCCGGAGCCTATCCAGGGAACACTTGGTGCAAGATGGGAATGCACCCTAGATGAGATTTCTAATGTTTTCCAGAGCACCATCCACATGTTCATTCACCACAGGGCAAAACTACCTACAGGCTGTTTATACAAAGGGAAAGAAAACCAGGTGGATCTTTCTAAAACATGCAAATCTCTGAACAGACAGTAACTTAAGATCAGGGTCAAACTAGTGATCAGGTGTTATGCGCTAAACAGCCCCCCTGCCATGGATCGCCCCCCCCCATACATAATCGCTATCAAATATTATAGTAAAACATAAATTCATAGGTTTATTATTATCAAATATGATATTAATATTATAATAAACCCTAGTTATGTGACAGCCGTCAAGACCATGAATACAAATTCTTGTATAATGTTTATTTTGTGGCACATTTATTTTTAAGGGCTTTGTCATGAATATACAAATAAGCATTTATATACAATAAAAATAAATATTGTTCATGATGAAAAATTAGGGTAAACCATTTTTATTATAAAATAAACAATCCAAAAGTATACATGTTGTACAGTATATGAAAAAAAAAATCTATTTTTTCATATACAACATATTTTTTTTATATTGCTTATTTTATTTTATTGTCTCATGTAATTTGTAATTTGTAAACCATTAACCTATAAATGTATATTCTAATACAATATTTGATAGCGATTATGTAGGGGGGGCAATCCATGGCAGGGGGGCATTTTAGCGCATAACACCGTCAACATAACAACACATACTAATTCACATCTGGGGCACCTACTGTACCTGCATGTTTTTGTGAGAACCTAGAGGAAATCCCATTGTAAGATTTAATTCATTATTCCATTAATGGCATATTTCTAGGTCGTATCAGATGCCTTGGATAATTCCAGTGTACATATTACGTGCATATTTACTCTGCTTTTCTAATGCAGAAACTATTTCACAGACCTGTGTGAAAGGATCATATTCAGAAACGTAAGGTCATAAATCAGCATTGACTTCCAAACACTTGCTGGATGTTGTCACTAAATCTCACTCTGAGCCTCTCTTTCACGCTAACTTAAACCCCTGAGTTTAGAGCAAGAGAACTGAATCTAAAAACCATAAAATATTGCTAAATTTGGCGCACAAGACCCGATCCTCGAATCTTTTATGCTGAAGTAAGTTTTTTTTTTTTTTTAAACGTATGCCTAGAGGATTAAGTCTTATGAGGAAAGAGTAATAGAGCCAGCGCCTTTTGGTGCCAGCAAACCTAATGAACCAACTACAGACGCTGAATGAGGAAGATATGTGCATTGGGAACAGGATTTGATCTCTGTGGGCCAAACATCGTCTCTGTGAGCTGTCATGGCTTTTTTTTCTGGCATGCCCATTTTAAACTTGGCAGGCAGACTCGCTTTTGTTGATGCTAGTGATAGTTTTAGGTCACTTCCCTTGTCTGCTAGCAGAAAATCTAAAAAATAAAAAATAATAATAAAACTATCACAAATTCTGACTTAAAGCTTTGATCTAGACTGATATTAGTTTATTGCACAGTGCAAAGTATAGACTTTTATTACAAAAGTCACTTTTCTGCTGTAATGTTTCAAGACCAAATCCAGTCTCACTACATAAGCAATATTGTTAGTAAAGATCCTGTGAGGAAGAGGACGGTGAGGAACATTGCAAAGTTTGAAGGTCAAACTTACCTCCATGTCCGTACTCGGCTCTGGACCAAATCACACAATCTGTAGTAAGGATGATGACGATGATGATGATTGTAAAAGGTTCCTGTAGTTGAAGATGAGTACAGTAGATATCAAAAGAGAATGTGTGAAGTACGAATATGGATGGGTAGATGGAAGAGGTTGCCTCATTCGCTCCTGCATAATCTGGGTAATAAGCAGGGTCACTGCATGTCACATGACCAGTCTGATTGTAATCCCATAATCCAGGAAACAACCAAATGCTCAGATGCACTCTTTCGAATCTCACAGACACACAATGCTTGAAAATTGGGTTCCTTGTCCTCAGCAGCAGCAGTTGGTGACTATAGATTTTGGTACGTCGGAATGACATTAATGATGATTTAGCTTCAAATACAATTAAGTCAAGAGGCGATCTCAGTTAATAGAGGTCTAGCTATTACAGGCAGTTGTGAGTCGACGACCTACAGTCATCCATCATACAGTCTCTTAGTGTGTTTTATATGGTTTTATACTGGTGCCCCATACAGCAGCTGAATATCCTGTCACCAAGGAAGCACGCACAGAAGAGCTTATAACAAAACCCTTTTTTTTCCGAATTCAGCTAAATTTCCAGCCCAACTCCATCTCAAAAACCACATGAAATACAGTACATACAATATACATTGTCTATTCCTTAACATTAAAAAGCTAAATTAAAAAAAAAGATAAATCATTCTGGCATGGTGGCTTAGTAGTTAGCACTGCTTTCCTGAACATCCAAAGTTGGAGGTTCTCTGGTTTTGGTGAGAGGAGTTTGCATGTTCTCCTTGTGCTTTGTGGGTTTTCTCCCACGGGCCAGTTTCGTGCTGTAGGCCAGCTGGTGTAGTAGTGTGTGTGATGCATCTGTGAACTGAAATGGGTTGGCACCCCCATCCAGTGTGTGACCTGCTTTGTGCCCTGAGCTTCCCTCATCCATCTTCCTCCACCCCATTACCTTATGAATGAACACATGATATGGATGAATGTATCATAAAATAGCCCTGTGATGGATTGGGCCCACATCCAGGGTGTACCCTGCCTTGTGCTAATAGAAAGGTTAAGTACATTTAACTCCAATAAGAAAGTACACTCTTTTGATTGTAAACAGTGTGTAAAACCTGTTGTTGTTTTTTATTTTTTACGTTAACTGGTAATACTGGAAATTCTAGAGAGCGCCTAGGACCGTTTTGATCTTTGCGTGTCACCATTAAGATTGGAAAGTTTGAGTAAGATTCCTGCACAGCATTATTTATCTACACTAATGCACACGTTAATGAAAATGCCCCACAGTGATTGTGTGTGTGTGTATGTGCGTGTGTGTGTGTGTGTGTGTGTGAATTGATTTGAGATTATCTGCTTGAGGTATCTGAGATGATGCCTACTCCTCATGTCCTGTCGTCATAGAAACGGCTCAGATAAGCCTGACCGACACAGCGTTAGGGTCCACGGGATGGTGAGCGAGTGAGTGTGTGCCTGTGGTAGGGCAAGTCATAACTGATTTTATGTCCATGGACAGTGTGTGCAGTCATACCCAGTTTTGTGGCCTCTGTGGTAAAGTTAAGACACACATGGCGTGTGTATATCTTGCATTATCTTGGATTTGGGGTACGGGTGACGGACGTGCGGTTTGGCATCTCTGACTGATGCAAGCACAGATTGGGCCCGTACCTACGCGCAGAGTAGATAAGATTTATAACTGATTTATACAATGAAGGTAAATGGAACCCATTGTTGCAATATAAAGTCTGCTGAATTGAACCCTGTCACTGTAAATGGCCCATTTACTGATCATCAGATTATCAAAGAATGTTTCAATGTCATAGATTAAAACAACTCACACTCTCATTCTTGTGTGACAATTATGTGTGTTTATGATTGTATGCTTTATTACTAATAGTCCTGGGTCAGTCTGGAGTGTTTCTGGTGGGATTTGGGGTTTATGGAGCGTCCCCTTGGGTAATTTTACTTTACCATCTCAGATCAAACCGATTAAACTTCAAGCAGAAAAAAATATATATACAAGTGGCGTTCAAATCAAACCGGGACTTCAAGGCGTGCATGAAGGTGTAAAAAAACTATTGACAATTACAGAAGATTTCAAGCAAAGAACGGTGATGAGACTCTTACTGTAGCTCATCGTTCAGCGAGTGGAACGCCTGATCCTTGGAAATCGATGGATAACTTGTCACTAATTCGCGACCAAAGCACTACACAAGAATCCCCCATACAGTCCTGACCTTGACCTACATGTCTGGGCCATTAAAGGAATTCCTTGGAGGCCGGCATTTCAGACGTGAAGCAAACAGTCCGATCATGTCTCCAGCGCACTAAGAAAAATAAGTGCAATAGTGTAGCAGGGGCATTATATAGAGAAAAACAACTGTGGAAAGATAACTGTGTTCTCTTGTTCTGCACTATCAAAAGTCCCGGTTTGATTCGAACAACCCCTTGTAAATAGTTCTAGACTAGCGTTTTTGCCACATCTAGAAGAAATCCATGTAATTTGTATAAATTGTGGAATCATTTTAATAAATTGTGGACTCGTTGATTACAGCCTAGTTTTACTACTTTCGCCCGATACTAAAGTACTGATCTAGACCGTTCAACCGTGAGCCTGGGAGCAATAAAAGGCACAGCACCTCCCTCTTGTGGAAACAACGCTCACACCTGGAGCTATGAAGCCACTTCCCAGGATCCCAGGACCATGCACACAGATATACACACCTTCATGGATTCATTCACACTTTCAATGAAAACAATGGAAGAAAGTCACACGGCCATGTAAAACTCTGCACAGTAACCAGAGCTCAGGATCAAATCGGGGATGCTAGGGATGTGTGGTGGTAACACTGTCACCATGCCAGAAAGCAATTTCTGTATTAGAAAGAAAAAAAAAAGAATGAAAAAATATTTGCAATAAACCTACTTATAACTGATAAGTCTAGGTGTAGTTGTGACAGTTTTGGAACCAATAAAGTTTATGTCCTTTCTCAGACAGAAGTACTTTTTCAAAGGGAATAGCGCATGCATTTCTGTGCACGCTGAAAGTCACACACTCATATACAGTCATATTCATTCTTATGAGGTTATTCTATCTATGCCATGCATAATTTTATTTATTTTTTTCCTGCTAGGCCTAGTTAAAATTTGCACACATTACTATTTCATTCAACTGCCTTTAGCTTTAATTATGTGTTGGCCAATTTTTTTTCTTGGCCTTTTTTTCACAGGATTGCCAGAACAAATGACTTACTCACTCAGTCATCTTCTATACCGCTTTATCCTGTATACAGGGTCACCTGGGGCCTGGAGCCTATCCCAGGAGACGTAGGGAAAGAGGCGTGTTACACCCTGGACAGGGTGCCAAACATCACAGGGCACGCACATGTACACCCACTACGGGCAATTTGGGAACGTCAATTAGCCTGACCTGCATGTCTTTGGATAGTGGGAGGAAACAAGAGTACCCGGAGGAAACCCACCAAGCACATGCAAACACAGAGACCCGAATCAAACCTGGTTGGGAATCAAACCTGGACCCTGAAGGTGCAAGGCGTCAGTTGTAACCATTACACCACCATGCCGCCCACAACAGATTATTCAATCCAAATTACTGGCACAGTTTTTCCTGCAGGAACCCTCACACATTTGTTTAGGCTTGGGACTGGCACTGAGGATGTCCTGCATCTCCAGTTCATGGGTACTCTATATGAGCATAGGGTTAAGGTCCTTACCCAAGGGCCCATCAGTGGCAATTAGGTAGTGGTAGGGTTCAAACTCAATTAGCTGAGCCAAATGCTGTGGGCAGTTCATGTGTGAAAATGATTGGTCATGATCCCAAAACCACTCTTTTACAGTTTGAGTCATGGAATATGCAGGTGCCATCAGGGAAGAAACACTTAATTGATGTAATAACCTGTTCATTCAGTACATTCAGGTCGTCAGCTGACTTCATTTTATTGCCACATAACGTTGCTGAGCCTAGACCTGACCAACTGAAGCAAAGTTCATGCACTTCCCTTCTCAACTGATGCGCACATGGCTCTGCAATGTCATGTGACTCTTCAGATCACATGACATTTTTCCATTACTCCAATGTCCGATCTTTTTGCTGTATAAACAGATGTGTTCATGAAAACCAAACTAGTGGTCAGACAGCCAAACTTTCTCACTACTACTACTGAAGTCCTGACTGTTTCCCTCATCATCACTCAGGCTTTGAACTGTACCGCTGCTAATCCTCCTACTCCCCAGGTGGTTCGTCCCAGCGCTCTGTGTGTGTGTGTGTGTGTGTGTGTGTGTGTGTGTGTGTGTGTGTGTGTGTGTACTGGGCCAGATGACAATAGAAGAGTTTGGACGTGGCATGAAACCGGAAAGAGTTACACAAAGCGAGAGTGACAGAGTGAAGGGAACCATAGCGTCTGGAGGAGGCGGAGGTGGGGATGCTTTGATCTGTCCGTTACTGGAAGAGGAGGAGGAGGATCACAGAGGAGCAAAAGGAAGAGAGAGAGAGGGAGAGGAAGAGAGAGGGAGAGAGAGAGCAGCTATGGATTCCTTCATCAGGCTAGTGGACGGGATAGGCAGGTGAATCAGTCAGGTCTGTGAACAGTAGCCATGATAAGAGAGACACGGAGAGAGAGATGACGGTAAAGAAGTGCAGAGAAGAAATCTGTGGAATTTCCAAATGAAAGAGTTTTTTTTTTTTTCGACTTTAATGCGATTAAAGTTTTCCATCTCACTGCATCTCTTATGCACAATAATCTGAACTCTGAACAATCTGTGTGTGAGAGAGAGCGTGTGTGTGTGCGTGTATGTGTGTGTGTGTGCGATTTGAACTTGTTAAACCGAGTCTCTCAAAGTTCAGAAGGAACTTACAGTCAGTCATTTCTAAAGTCATCATTAAAAATATTTTTGACAAGGAGATGATCATGGTTCTAAAGCCTCTGTGATACCTTATGGGGTGGGGGGGGGGGGGGGGGGGGGGGGGGTAGTGCGGTGTGTTGGTGCATGGCATATGGCCTTTGCTTTGAGGTTGTTGGTCATTGCTAATTATATGCTGATCTGCTCTCCTCTCCAGCTGCTCTGAGACAACTCCTCTCACATACTACACAACACTGAGCAATTAATTAACACCAAGCACAGGCGACCAAGCTCCAGCTCCAGCAAGGGTTAATGTAGATTTTTGCAGGTTCTCCACTGCCTGTGTGTGTGTGTCTATGCTTCTAATGGCCTTACAGCCTCTCTATTTATTATTATACAACAAATTTAATACATACACTTGCCTGCCACTTCATTAGGTACATCTTGCTAGTACTGGGTTTGACCGCCTCTTTCCTTCAGAACTGCCTTATTTCTTTATGGCATAGATTTAACAAGATGCTTAAACCATCCCTTAGAGATTTCGGTCCATGTTAAAATTATTGCATCATGCAGTTGATGCAGATTTATCTGCTGCACATCCATGATGCAAATTTCCCGCCTCCACATTCCATAGATCTATTGGATTGAGAAGTGGTGACTGTGGAGGCCATCTGAGTACAGTGACCTTATTGCCATTTTTAAGAAAACAGATGATTTTAGTTTTGTGACATGGTTCATTATCCTGTGGTCATAAAGGGATGGACATAGTCGCAACAATACTCAGGTAAGCTGTGGCATTTAAATAAGGGGACAAAAGTGTGCCAAGGAAACCCCCCCCCCCCCCCCCCCCCCCCCCCCGCCCCCCGCACCAGTACAGCACCAGCAGCCTGAGCCGTTGCTACAAGGCAGGATGGATCCATCCTTTCATGTTGTTTACACCAAATTCTGCTTCAAAGCCCATCTGCTTCAAGGCTCGACGTGTTGTGCGTTCAGAGATGCTCTTTGGCATACCTCGATTGTAATGAGATGTTATTTTTGTTACTGTAGCCTTGCTATCAGCTCGAACCAGTCAGACCATTCTCATCTAAACCCTAAATATGGTGATGTGGGAAAATCCCAGCAGATCAGCAGTTTCGGAAATACTCAGACCAGCCCATCTGGCACCAACAACAATGCCACGTTCGAATTCTGACGCTAGGGTTGAACGTCAGCAGATCATCTTGACCATCTCTATATGCCTGAATGCATTGAGTTTGCTTCCATGCGATTGGTTGATTAGATGTCTGCGTTCTTGAGCAGTTGAACAGGTGTACCTTATGAAGTGAGTGTATTTACTAATATGAAACTTATATAAGTATTATATTTCATTGGCAGATTTTACTTCTTTAAAAAAAGGAAAAGAAAAAACAAAACACTTACAAGCTCAACGTCAGTGGGAACATCAGAAAAAAATTGAGTATTGAGTAATAATGAGTATTTATTTAAAAAAATCTAATTAAGAAAAATGTTAGGATTGGCTTAAATTTATGACCTTGTAACTTGCTAAGATGACTTTGGCGACAGTGCTAACCACTATGCCACCATATTTATATAAGGAAAAAAAAAAAATAAAAAATAAAAAAAAAATATATATATATATATATATATATATATATATATATATATAGAGAGAGAGAGAGAGAGAGAGAGAGCGTTTTAAAGTTTAATAGAGATATATATCAGCATAAGGCTTGACCATAATTGTGTTTAGCTGGATGTTTTTTTTTTGTGGTTGAGCGAGACCAGGTTGATGATTAGGGTGAATTGTTCCCGTTTCCTTTCCTTGCTTCCTTTCCTGGTTGCTTAGCTCCTCCCACTGAAGAACCGAGGGAAGGGTCAAGGAACGAAAACAAGGGCAGAAGAAGAGAACCAACGGATTAGCCAAATAAAACGTCCAAGTTCACTGAAGCGTCACTTCAAAGCAACCTCAGTGAATTCGTTCTTTTGCCCAGTGGTGTTAGGATAACTGTGAGCAAACCTGCAAATATACAACAGTGGTTACACTCTGAGTTTGCAACACACATCACACTGTTAGATCCTGATCAAACACTTAACTTACGACCATTTTTAAAGCAGTGCATATTTTAATTGACTTTTCTGTCCAGATTTTTTTTAGGTTGAGATTTGAGATGTTTAGTATTTATGCACATCATCTTTGTTAGAAATGTACTGCATATACAAGGGCTGTTTTAAAAGGAATGCAAAAGTGGACATAACTTTTATTTACTGACATACAGTAGATTGTAGAAAATGCACATGTTGGTAGAGTAACTCGTCCTTCATACTACTCAAGGTACTACTCAACATAATCTGCATCACAAGCCATGCATTTGCAACCTCGCTGAACCCAACTCTCAAATCTTTGTTGAAAATCACCTTTGTTTCAGATGATGGTCTCCCACTGCACTACGGAATATTTACGGAGGTGACACCATTGACAAGAGCAATGTGCAAAGATGGATGAAGAAGTTTAAATAAGGGAAACCAGCCATGAAGGCAAACCACACAGTGGGAGCCTGTCAAGTGTGCCGAAGGGGGGGTTTCAAAGTGGATTCGAGAGTTGGGTTCAACAATGGTGCGGAGCATGGATTGGGATTTGAACAACAAACTGATATACGGTAGGTCATATAAATTGCACATGTTCGTACAGAACCTCACCCACTATAAAAGATACTACTCAACATGGTGCTTAATGACACTGTGGTTTTTGTTCAGTGTTGAACTTCTCAATCCAGTCAAATGGAGACTAAATGCTGGTAAACAAATATCACAAAACCCTTTCCAAGGATTTCAAGTTATTCTAGCAGTAAAGAGGGGGTCAGGGATCGGGATGTTTACCAAACATATACAGTATCAGTGTGCTTCTCATGGATTTCTACAAACAAAGAGTTTGAGGTGTTGACTTGGCCTCCAGACTCCCCAGATCTTCATCTGATCATGTATTTGTTGCACATGCTCAACAAACAATGGAAATCCATGGAGGCCCAACCTCTTGACTTAGAAAACATCTGTTATTAGAAGATCTGTTACTTACGTCTTGGTGCCAGAAACCTTCAGATGTCTTGAGGAGTCCATGCCTTGGTGGGACAGAGCTCTTTTGGTGGCACAAGGGGGAGCTATAAAACATTAAGTAGGTGGTTTCAAAGTTATGGATGATTAGTGTGTAATGTAACGTTGCTAAATGCTGTGGCTGGAATCATGAGCTCTTTATTGGAAATGTGGTTCTCTGGCATTTTCTCCCTTGTTTGGGCCAATTGCAGTGGTCAAAATAGTGATATATTGTGTTGCTAAGGTATCTGACATATTGGCATAAAAAAAATGGTGTACTTGTTTCTGTCTATAGCATGTTTTTGTCTTTTGTTTACTTCCCCTGCTGGTTTATCTCCTAGCAAGTTAAGTAAATTGTGATTTCTCTATTGCTACTCACAGATGTTTAAGCAATATGGCCGCATGCAGCTGGTGCGAAAAGACTGAATGTAATAGTTCTGGTGTAAAATGGACAGAACTAAAGAATGCAGACGTGTATAATACAAAAAAATGATGATGGGATGAATAAATTTTTAAAAATGATATGCTTAATGATTCATGATTCATGTCAGATATACTTTTGGTAGTGAAATTACTTAGTAGTGACTTCACAGTTCATTTCTTACTGTGTTTGTGTATGTGTGTGTGTATGTGTCTATGTGAGATGGGCCATGTAGTAAATAAAGCTTGATGTGTGCTTTAATCTAACATGTGCGTAATTTATTTATTTTTTTCTCAACACTTCAGAAAACAGTCCCGGCCCTCGTTTCACCTCATTGTAACGGCAACATCATGACTCACACACTTACACGCTTACACACTCACACACACATTCACAGCGGGACTCTCCTCCCAGCATGCACCTCTGTGTGCAAACACATTCCTGTGGCCGCTGACCCCCGGCCCAGCGGTTGCCATGGAGACCACTGCCCCTCTCCATGGCGACGGTTCCCCCCTCCGTGCAGCTCGGCCCAGGCCAGGCCGGCATCTCCAGGTGACCGCCTCTCTCCTTGTGCTCTCTTCTTTTCTCTTTTTTTCTTTCTGTCTTTGTTTAAACCTCATTCCTGCTTCTCTGTGTGTGTGTGTGTGTGTGTGTGTGTGTGTGCGTGTGTGTAAGAAGGGGAAGCTTCTCTTCTCAAACAACTCTGATCACCACCCACACACCCTTTTTTTTTATCTTTGTTTCTTTCTCTCATGCTAGTGTCACTGATCTGAGTGCAAAAGTTTTGGCACTGCTTGTAAATATTAAGCAGGTTTCTTGCCCATGTGGGGTTTATTGTTTGTTTGTTTGTTTGTTGTTTATTTTTCAGTGACCTTGAGTTAAAAAATGTGTGAACACATCAATATTACAAAAGTTTGTAACAGTTGCAGTACGAGGATTACTTCCTTCTCTCTTTCTTCTTTCCTGTGTGGTATAAAGTGACCCAAAGGACACTTTAAGGTCATATGTTTGAACATAGATGTGTGTGTGTGTGCGTGTGTGTGTTTGATGACAGTGGAAGGGGGTTGATTGGCAAATTGAGATATTTACCGCATTCCATTTCCTCTTGTAGTCATGACAACCTCTCAGCGGGCAGAGCTACATTTCAGCACATAGACACACGCGCTGGGATACACGTGTGTGTGCATCAGCCGCACATTAATGGAGAGAATTGGAGGCTCTGTGGGTTACTCTCAGGGTGTTTTCCCGATCGTGGATTTAGTCTAGTCCTTGTCTGAATTGCACTGATGTGATTCTCCACTGAAAATGCCCTTCAAATCACGGCCAGGTAGTTTCCTGTTAAAGAAGTACTCCAGCTTTCTTCACATTTATCTGTAGCACATGTCTGATTACTGGAATCTGAAGGAAACAAAAGGTTATGCATAAAAGAATTATGATATTTTAAAGCTTACTTTAAAAAATATACTTCTTTTAAAATACCAATTTTTTATCTTAGTGGGCACATATAAGCGTGCAGGACATTTTTGGGACCCTTTAAAGCCTAATTATGCTAACACTCCTAAAATGCCACCTTTAGAACTAATTTTCTAAAGTCATCTTTAGGGCATTTGCATGGAGAAATTGGTAATATTTTATTTTTGTTAAGATGATCTAACGACCTCTTAGGGAGTCCGGAATTTTAAAGATCTTTCTCAAATGATCCATCTGCGTGCCCACTGTGGGTAAGTAATTATGTAAGTAGGAATGTATATAACGTACAAAATTACATTAATAAGTAAGTAAGTAAGTACAGGAGTATGTAGATATGAAAACATATAAGTTAGTATGTAAGTATGTAAATAAGTAAGTAAGTAAGTATATGTTAGTACAGAAGTAAGTTTGTAAGTATATACAGATGTAAGTATGTAAGTAAATAAAAAAGTACGTACTGTAAGTAAATAAGTGAGTAAATACAGTACATAAGTACATAAGTAAATATGCAAGTAAGCATGTAAGGTTGTAAGTACATAAGCACATAAGTAATTATGTAAGTAAGTACACAAGTACATAACAAAATAAGTGCATTAATATTTAGGTAATCATGTAAGCAAGTACAGTATGTATGTAAGTACATGATTATTAAAGTACGTAAGCCAGTACATTTAATTTCTGTTGATTACTGCTCATAACTGCATTGGACTATCACATGCAGATAAACTGTATGTATACACAGAAATCACACACACACACACACGCACACACACATATACATATATATACAGTACACACACGACATGTCTGACACTGTCTGACACGGGAATGCATTTTCCTCTTTTAGCCAAGATTAGATGGAAGAGCAGTCAGTACTAGCTGTGTTGTGGACCTTAATGTTCTACAGTAGTGTTTTAATGACAATGACGTGTTTTTTTTTTTATAATAACAATTAAGATGAGTGTGTTATTTTATGCAATTATTTCCATACAGCAATGATTGTTTAGAATGAAGTCCTCTACAGTAAGTCCCCTACGTACGAACATTACGAGGTATGAATTTTTCGAAGATACGAACAAAATGACTTAAAGTGCTCATGTTCACTCACGGAAGTTAGATCACATGTCAGGTGTTCAGTGTGTGCGCAGTGTGCATCTCAGGATGCCCGAAAGCAAGCGTAAAAGCAGTGGTGATAAAGCTGGTACTGCTTAGAAGCATCAAGCAATAACGATGGAGACAAAACTTTTGACTGAAAATATTGTAACTAGACAGGGTTTTTTTTTGCACTTGAACAAATTGGACAAATGGTTGTGTAAAAACATAATAAATTCATCTGAGCGTGATGGGACTTTTGATTGTATTAGGCAAAAACAACCTCAGACAAACATATATCTCATTTCATATCTCATTTGTCCATAGGACATTATTTAAAAGGTCTTGTGATTTGTTTAGATTCAATGTTTTTTTTCGCTATAATTTCACCTGGCAAACAATCCATAATTGTTCAGTCTTCTTCTAATTGTGCTGTCATGGACTTTAACATTTACATGCTCAAAGAGGCCTGTAGGGTCTAAGATGTAGCTCTTGGGAGGTTTTTTTGTTTTGTATTTCTGACCTTTTGGTACAGTAAATGTGCTGGAATGTCCACCCCCCTGAAGACTGGCAACTGTCTTAAATGTCTTTCAATTGTGAATAATCTTTCTTACTGTAGAGTGTTGTCTAAATCGATAATGTCAATCGCCAAATTTCAAATTGTTTGGCAATGGTTTTATACCCCTTTCCAGATTGATATGCATCTATTGCTTTTCTGAGACCGTTGCTTATGTCTTTCCCTCTTGGCATTGTGTTAACACACACTTGAATGCTCCAGACCATCAAACTGCCAAAATGTCGATCACGATCAATAAATCAGGGACTGATGATTAGCAGCACCTGGCTACAACTTACCCTCTCAAATCCTGTAGAAACAGTACAAGGGATACTTAGTATTGCTCACAAGTTCTTTTTTTTCTTATTTTTGTCAAATAAATAATTACATGGTGAAAATATTATATATTTTTCTTTGTCTAAGGTTATATTTGTCTAATAGTGAGAATCACAATGATCAGATTATTTTGGTATGTTTTTACACAAAAAAGAAAAAAAAGAGTCCTAATACATTTAATAAATACTTGTATTAATAATTACTTAATTTATTAATTTATAAATAATTTAGTAATACATTTGGACATCACTGTAGATGTAGTTTGTTTAAGTTTATCTGTAATGCAACAATTAAACTTTACATTGAATGCTAAAAAAAAACTGAAAGCCAAAAATGGAAAATTCATCATCAGTCAAGTTCAAGAATTCAACCAAACTTTAGCGTGTTTTCTCATGACTGTCTCTCTCTCTGAGGATTGTGTTATTAGAGTGTGACGATTCAGCTTAGGATAGTTTTAGGTTCGCTGTACATAATTGTGTATTAATACTGATTGTTACAGCAAGTGCGTCTATTATGAGCAAGTTTTAGTAAACAGGAAAATATGCCAAATTCTTATCCGTGCAAAAACACACATACTTAATGTAGCATGGAGATTACACTGAAAGAAAACAAAGAATGCTGTAGTGTTTCTTTAAAGGTCCCATATTTTAGTACTCCTTTAAGTTCACAGGTTCTTAAGTCTTTATGCTTCAGCTGACATACCCCTCAGATAATGCGATTTTTTTTTATACCTCAAACTCCTATAAATTTACATCTTATGCCAATCAACTTATATTTATCTCATCATAAATCTGAGCAGTTGAGCCTTAAGGCCCTTGCTCCAGCACCAAACAGGGGTAGCATGGCGATGCTGGGGTTTGGACCCTATGACCTTCTGATCTGTAGCCCATCTTAACTACTGTTTGGGTATTTTCTTATATGAAGTCACATTAGGTGGAAACTGAATTGGAAAAAGAAGAAAAACCAAGAAACATATCTGAATAGCTAAAAATAGCTCAAAGTTTTTCTTAAGTTAATTTAAACAGGGAGAAATACTGTATATCTGTATGAGTAATCGAGACATATGCTAACCATATGCAGACTTCCGAATACATATGCATACACACACACACACACACACACACACACACACACACAGTATATACGCACATAGTCTAAACCAAAGGTCTGTCTAAAACAGGAAGC
The DNA here is from genome assembly GCF_024256425.1 of Clarias gariepinus. Classification (NCBI taxonomy): domain Eukaryota; kingdom Metazoa; phylum Chordata; class Actinopteri; order Siluriformes; family Clariidae; genus Clarias; species Clarias gariepinus. The sequence goes on along the minus strand of NC_071108.1, from coordinate 10,117,658 downwards.
TGGACAGAAAATCATTTCTCTGTATTTACCTTATACTGTGTGTGTGTGTGTGTGTGTGTGTGTGTGGGGTTGTGTGAGACAGAGATTCGGATTTATGTGCGTATGCATGTAAGCAGTATGTTTTTCATGTCATTAATGTACATAATTAAAGTGAAAGT